>NW_028245743.1:0-5000 GCF_964263255.1 Lissotriton vulgaris | reverse complement strand
GCAGGGACGGACCTGCATGCTTGCATCAGAGTCGGCAGAACTTCTCACCCGATGGGGAATGACATTTTCTTTGCATAGAGGCGGCGAATCCACTTGGTGAATTAACTTTTACAAGCCCGGTGGCACATTGCGGACTACATTGACCAGAATGCCACAGTTGACGCCCACTGGGGCGGAGCTTGTTACAAAATAAATCACATGTTCTTATCAATTCGCCTCTTGTTTGCAAGCCAGCCAGTGATCAAGAGCGTCAGGCTCGAAACGCGTATGGCGACAGAGAAAGATGCTTCTCTTTTCAAGCATTGCTACCTGCGGTGGTGTGTGCCGAAACCCTCCGTGTGTGGTGTCTTCGTTGGAGGCAATCCTGGTGTTTATATATTGCGGTCTGCCCGGCCGCTGAAGACGCCCCACTGCTTCTCACAGCGGGTCCTGAGTGCCTGGAGACGTGAGCACTCGTACGAACGGTGGGGGCCTACACTGCAGGGACGGACCTGCATGCTTGCATCAGAGTCGGCAGAACTTCTCACCCGATGGGGAATGACATTTTCTTTGCATAGAGGCGGCGAATCCACTTGGTGAATGAACTTTTACAAGCCCGGTGGCACATTGCGGACTACATTGACCAGAATGCCACAGTTGACGCCCACTGGGGCGGAGCTTGTTACAAAATAAATCACATGTTCTTATCAATTCGCCTCTTGTTTGCAAGCCAGCCAGTGATCAAGAGCGTCAGGCTCGAAACGCGTATGGCGACAGAGAAAGATGCTTCTCTTTTCAAGCATTGCTACCTGCGGTGGTGTGTGCCGAAACCCTCCGTGTGTGGTGTCTTCGTTGGAGGCAATCCTGGTGTTTATATATTGCGGTCTGCCCGGCCGCTGAAGACGCCCCACTGCTTCTCACAGCGGGTCCTGAGTGCCTGGAGACGTGAGCACTCGTACGAACGGTGGGGGCCTACACTGCAGGGACGGACCTGCATGCTTGCATCAGAGTCGGCAGAACTTCTCACCCGATGGGGAATGACATTTTCTTTGCATAGAGGCGGCGAATCCACTTGGTGAATGAACTTTTACAAGCCCGGTGGCACATTGCGGACTACATTGACCAGAATGCCACAGTTGACGCCCACTGGGGCGGAGCTTGTTACAAAATAAATCACATGTTCTTATCAATTCGCCTCTTGTTTGCAAGCCAGCCAGTGATCAAGAGCGTCAGGCTCGAAACGCGTATGGCGACAGAGAAAGATGCTTCTCTTTTCAAGCATTGCTACCTGCGGTGGTGTGTGCCGAAACCCTCCGTGTGTGGTGTCTTCGTTGGAGGCAATCCTGGTGTTTATATATTGCGGTCTGCCCGGCCGCTGAAGACGCCCCACTGCTTCTCACAGCGGGTCCTGAGTGCCTGGAGACGTGAGCACTCGTACGAACGGTGGGGGCCTACACTGCAGGGACGGACCTGCATGCTTGCATCAGAGTCG
Source organism: Lissotriton vulgaris (assembly GCF_964263255.1). Classification (NCBI taxonomy): domain Eukaryota; kingdom Metazoa; phylum Chordata; class Amphibia; order Caudata; family Salamandridae; genus Lissotriton; species Lissotriton vulgaris. The sequence goes on along the minus strand of NW_028245743.1, from coordinate 3,529 downwards.
GCAGAACTTCTCACCCGATGGGGAATGACATTTTCTTTGCATAGAGGCGGCGAATCCACTTGGTGAATGAACTTTTACAAGCCCGGTGGCACATTGCGGACTACATTGACCAGAATGCCACAGTTGACGCCCACTGGGGCGGAGCTTGTTACAAAATAAATCACATGTTCTTATCAATTCGCCTCTTGTTTGCAAGCCAGCCAGTGATCAAGAGCGTCAGGCTCGAAACGCGTATGGCGACAGAGAAAGATGCTTCTCTTTTCAAGCATTGCTACCTGCGGTGGTGTGTGCCGAAACCCTCCGTGTGTGGTGTCTTCGTTGGAGGCAATCCTGGTGTTTATATATATATATATATATATATATATATATATATATATATATATATATATATATATATATATATATATATATATATATATATATATATATATATATATATTTTGAGTTCGATATTTTGGTACTTTTGGTACTTACCTGTTTGTAGATAGGAATTCGATATTTTCTGTCGATTTTGTCCCTAGATATTTAGTCCGTGATCCAGTGAGACTCATTGTTTGAGTGATAGTGAGATCCAGTGTTCCCTCCGTGATGTGCTCACCCATGTGTGCTTCCTCCCCACTTCCCTCCATGATGTGCTCACCCATGTGTGCTTCCTCCCCACTTCCCTCCATGAAGTGCTCACCCATGTGTACTCCTCCCCACCTCCCTCTGTGATGTGCTCACCCTGTGTACTTCCTCCCACTTTCCACCGTCATGTGCTCACCCATATGTGCTTCCTCCTTTCTTACTACCCTGGGTGGGAGGTTTGGACACTAAGACTACTGGACTAGCCCAAGGGCTATCTGAGGGTTCAATAACTCCTAAATCCAACATCTTCTGGACTTCAGTCCTGATACAGTCCCTGACATGGTCAGGTTGCCTGTAAATCTTATTTTAACAGGCAGACTGTCCCCAGTGTCCACTTCATGAGTGCACCAGGTAGTCTGACTTGGAGTCAGAGAAAACATATGCCTATACTGATTGAGCACCTGTCTGCAATCAGCTTGCTGCTGGGCAGTGAGGCTGCCTGTCAAGGCTACAGCATCTACTGACCCCATCTACTGACCCATCCTCGGGGTTCTGTAAGAGCAGGCCAGGGAGTGGATCATTCTCTTCCTCCTGTCCCTCATCAGTAGCCATGAGCAAGCCCATGTCTGCCCTGTCAACATATGTTTTCAGTCTGTTGACATGGAGTACCCTATGGGGGCTCCTGGGAGTTCCAAGGTCTAGCAAGTAGGTAACCTCTCCCTTCTGTTCAACAATTGTACGGGGGGCACTCCACTTGTCCTGGAGTGCTGCTGGGACCACAGGCTCCACTAGCCATACTTTCTGCCCTGGCTGGTAAACAGTCAGCGCAGCCTTTTGGTCATGCCAGGCCTTTTGCAATTCCTGGCTAGCCTCAAGGTTTTTGTTGGCCTTCTTCATATACTCCGCCATTCTGGAGCGGAGACTAAGTACATATTCCACAATATCTTGTTTGGGCGGTTTGAGCGGTAACCCCCATCCCTCCTTCACTAGACACAATGGACCCCTAACAGGATGTCCAAACAGGAGTTCAAATGGGCTGTACCCAACCACCCCCTTCTGAGGAACCTCCAAGTAGGCAAATTGAAGGCAGGGCAAAAGGATGTCCCATCTGCGCATAAGCTTTTCTGTTGGTGATAGGGTGTGATGAATTTGTAATTCACTCCACACTCCTTCTACATAGCAGTCAAGTAACTAGACATGAAGTTTGCATCCCTGTCTGATACTACCTCCTTAGGGAAACCCACTCTGGAAAATACTCCCAGGAGGGCCCTTGCCACCACACTTGCTATAGTGGTCCTAAGGGGAATGGCTCTGGGTACCTGGTGGCATGGTCCACCACCACCAGTATAAACCTGTGCCCAGATGCTGTCTGAGGATCCATGGGACCAACTATATCAATCCCAACACTCTCAAAGGGAACCCCCACCACAGGTAGTGGTATTAGGGGGCCTTTGTGGTACCACCTGCCTTCCCACTGGCTTGACATGTGACACAGGAGAGACAAAACTTAGTGTCTTCAGACATATGGGGCCAATGAAAGTGAGGGACAATCCTGTCCCAAGTCTTCTTTTGGCCCAAGCGACCTGCTCAGAGAATATCATGGGCTAGTGTTAATAGGAAGCCCCTAAACTTCAGAGGTATGACCAGCCTCCTGGTGGCTCCAGGCTTGGAGTCTCTACCCTCTGCGTATAGGAGTCCATCATCCCAATAGATCTTATGGGTTCCACTAGCATTCCCAGCAGCCTCAGCAGCAGCCTGCTGTCTGAGGGGTTCAAGAAAGGGGCAGCTCAGCTGCTCCTGGCTCAGATCTGCCCTGGAAGGGCCCTATGTACCCAAGAACTCAACTTGATCCGGTTCAAGCTCATCTGGGACAGTTCCTTCAGGACTAAGATCATTTCCGTCCAGGCGATCGTTCGGGTTAGGGCCCACCGTCGCAGACCTCATTCGGACAACTGCGATAGAAGTCCTCCAAAGCAGAGCTGTAATAAGGGGTGGAGCCCCGGGACCAGCAGCTAAAACCCGGAGTCTGTCCGTCACATCCCTTTCACTCGCAGGCCACAGCATCAATGGCGGAGTCCCAGGGGGCCTATCCACCCAGCTCCACTGTCAGCGCTTGTACTCTACCCCCTTCAGGATCGGGGACACGTGGAGAGAGCCCTCAGGGCCTCGCAGCACCTCACGGAGCCTCCGCAGACACCATCTTGAGGTCAGACATGGGAGCATTCGCCGCCGCAAAGTGCCTGCCAAGGTTCCAGTCGTCCGCTCGCACTCCGGAGCTCACCGCCACTGTCCCCGTTGTTCCGACGCCTCCAGCAGTCCTCCAACTTGCCGCTGCTGCCGCGGAATGGCATTTGCTCGCCGCCGCTCACTGCCTTTCGTAGGCCGCCATCTTGTCCTCGGGTCCCCCTCCGGCGGGCAGAACCACCACGTAGGGACCTCCCGGGACCACCAAGAGCCGCCCAGACACCTGCCGCCGACGCCTCACATCTCTCGTCACCCGTGGGTATGTAGTGGGGATGATTCCGTCGGTAATTGCCGCCAATATCCCCTGCCAGACAGCGTGCGAACCGGAAGCCGATGCAGTCTACGTCTGCTCGGCCATCTTGCCCGGCCACGCCCCGACAATTGTTTTTTACCATTATCACAGCTTGGGTCACAGTTTAAGAACCTAACAGTGGATGCACCTGAGTAACGCGCCAAAATGAAACCTCCACCTCTCCAGAGCTTGGCCCCTGTTTAGGTGACAGGAGCCCATAAACAAAAGCAAAGTCCATGGGTCGCACACTACTCCACCCACCAGCCGGTATACCCTAGGAGCATCATGGTAAAAGCAGTTTTTCAAAGCGTGTGCGCTTTTCGTATATTCTGAAGTGTAAAAGCAAAGTTGCAGCAACAACTCTGGACGCCGGTGTTTCCGGATTATTTTCCTTCATCAGCAGAGTTTAGGCCCTATATAGACGCC
>NW_028245742.1:0-79642 GCF_964263255.1 Lissotriton vulgaris | reverse complement strand
CAGCGTACTATAAGGGATGAATTTCTCTGGTTTTGTACAAGTCAATTGTCAACCTAACCATAACCTCCCTGTAACCTTTGGTTTTTCCCAGTTAATTATATATATATATATATATATATTCAACACAAATGCCCCAGCTTTTGAGAGGTCACACGCATTGCTCTGCCCTCCGGCAATATTCAAAGCAGCCCGCTTTCCTGCTCCATTAAATGATTATTTGGCCAACGCATTACACGGCATTCTCGCCGCTTCTTCATGGGCTGCGGCGACAAAGTACATTACCTCACCACTGATTGGTTGAATCTTTTATTGCATGCTCGCACTTGATTGGCGTACAGATTTAGATTTGAAGTGCATGCTGGACCTACGAGTCCGTTCAGGGATCAGTTTATGCCTTGTTCTGGTTTCCGCAAAACGCGTTTCACGGCATTCTCGCCGCTTCTTCATGGGCTGCGGCGACAAAGTACATTACCTCACCACTGATTGGTTGAATCTTTTATTGCATGCTCGCACTTGATTGGCCTACAGATTTAGATTTGAAGTGCATGCTGGACCTACGAGTCCGTTCAGGGATCAGTTTATGCCTTGTTCTGGTTTCCGCAATGTTTTTAAACCTATGAGTAAGGTAGAAGCTCTCCGGCGGGTTTCGTTATTGCATGAGCAAGGTGCTGTTTGTTTAGGTAAAGTTCCTCACAAGTTGCATCACCCAACAGGCTCTCCATTCGCCGCCCGCTGGGGACGGTGCTCCTCTCCGCGGCAGGACGGCCGCGCATTAAATTCAACACAAATGCCCCAGCTTTTGAGAGGTCATACGCAAGCTCTGCCCTCCGGCAATATTCAAAGCAGCCCGCTTTCCTGCTCCATTAAATGATTATTTGGCCAACGCGTTTCACGGCATTCTCGCCGCTTCTTCATGGGCTGCGGCGACAAAGTACATTACCTCACCACTGATTGGTTGAATCTTTTATTGCATGCTCGCACTTGATTGGCGTACAGATTTAGATTTGAAGTGCATGCTGGACCTACGAGTCCGTTCAGGGATCAGTTTATGCCTTGTTCTGGTTTCCGCAAAACGCGTTTCACGGCATTCTCGCCGCTTCTTCATGGGCTGCGGCAACAAAGTACATTACCTCACCACTGATTGGTTGAATCTTTTATTGCATGCTCGCACTTGATTGGCGTACAGATTTAGATTTGAAGTGCATGCTGGACCTACGAGTCCGTTCAGGGATCAGTTTATGCCTTGTTCTGGTTTCCGCAATGTTTTTAAACCTTTGAGTAAGGTAGAAGCTCTCCAGCGGGTTTCGTTATTGCATGAGCAAGGTGCTGTTTGTTTAGGTAAAGTTCCTCACAAGTTGCATCACCCAACAGGCTCTCCATTCGCCGCCCGCTGGGGACGGTGCTCCTCTCCGCGGCAGGACGGCCGCGCATTAAATTCAACACAAATGCCCCAGCTTTTGAGAGGTCACACGCATTGCTCTGCCCTCCGGCAATATTCAAAGCAGCCCGCTTTCCTGCTCCATTAAATGTTTATTTGGCCAACGTGTTTCACAGTATTCTCGCCGCTTCTTCATGGGCTGCGGCGACAAAGTACATTACCTCACCACTGATTGGTTGAATCTTTTATTGCATGCTCGCACTTGATTGGCGTACAGATTTAGATTTGAAGTGCATGCTGGACCTACGAGTCCGTTCAGGGATCAGTTTATGCCTTGTTCTGGTTTCCTCAAAACGCGTTTCACGGCATTCTCGCCGCTTCTTCATGGGCTGCGGCGACAAAGTACATTACCTCACCACTGATTGGTTGAATCTTTTATTGCATGCTCGCACTTGATTGGCGTACAGATTTAGATTTGAAGTGCATGCTGGACCTACGAGTCCGTTCAGGGATCAGTTTATGCCTTGTTCTGGTTTCCGCAATGTTTTTAAACCTTTGAGTAAGGTAGAAGCTCTCCGGCGGGTTTCGTTATTGCATGAGCAAGGTGCTGTTTGTTTAGGTAAAGTTCCTCACAAGTTGCATCACCCAACAGGCTCTCCATTTGCCGCCCGCTGGGGACGGTGCTCCTCTCCGCGGCAGGACGGCCGCGCATTAAATTCAACACAAATGCCCCAGCTTTTGAGAGGTCACACGCATTGCTCTGCCCTCCGGCAATATTCAAAGCAGCCCGCTTTCCTGCTCCATTAAATGATTATTTGGCCAACGCGTTTCACGTCATTCTCGCCGCTTCTTCATGGGCTGCGGCGACAAAGTACATTACCTCACCACTGATTGGTTGAATCTTTTATTGCATGCTCGCACTTGATTGGCGTACAGATTTAGATTTGAAGTGCATGCTGGACCTACGAGTCCGTTCAGGGATCAGTTTATGCCTTGTTCTGGTTTCCGCAAAACGCGTTTCACGGCATTCTCGCCGCTTCTTCATGGGCTGCGGCGACAAAGTACATTACCTCACCACTGATTGGTTGAATCTTTTATTGCATGCTCGCACTTGATTGGCGTACAGATTTAGATTTGAAGTGCATGCTGGACCTACGAGTCCGTTCAGGGATCAGTTTATGCCCTGTTCTGCTTTCCACAATGTTTTTAAACCTTTGAGTAAGGTAGAAGCTCTCCGGCGGGTTTCGTTATTGCATGAGCAAGGTGCTGTTTGTTTAGGTAAAGTTCCTCACAAGTTGCATCACCCAACAGGCTCTCCATTCGCCGCCCGCTGGGGACGGTGCTCCTCTCCGCAGCAGGACGGCCGCGCATTAAATTCAACACAAATGCCCCAGCTTTTGAGAGGTCACAATAACGAAACCCGCCGGAGAGCTTCTACCTTACTCAAAGGTTTAAAAACATTGCGGAAACCAGAACAAGGCATAAACTGATCCCTGAACGACGGACTCGTAGGTCCAGCATGCACTTTAAATCTAAATCTGTACGCCAATCAAGTGCGAGCATGCAATAAAAGATTCAACCAATCAGTGGTGAGGTAATGTACTTTGTCGCCGCAGCCCATGAAGAAGCGGCGAGAATGCCGTGAAACGCGTTGGCCAAATAATCATTTAATGGAGCAGGAAAGCGGGGTGCTTTGAATATTGCCGGAGGGCAGAGCAATGCGTGTGACCTCTCAAAAGCTGGGGCATTTGTGTTCAATTTAATGCGCGGCCGTCCTGCCGCGGAGAGGAGCACCGTCCCCAGCGGGCGGCGAATGGAGAGCCTGTTGGGTGATGCAACTTGTGAGGAACTTTACCTAAACAAACAGCACCTTGCTCATGCAATAATGAAACCCGCCGGAGAGCTTCTACCTTACTCAAAGGTTTAAAAACATTGCAGAAACCAGAACAAGGCATAAACTGATCCCTGAACGGACTCGTAGGTCCAGCATGCACTTCAAATCTAAATCTGTACGCCAATCAAGTGCGAGCATGCAATAAAAGATTCAACCAATCAGTGGTGAGGTAATGTACTTTGTCGCCGCAGCCCATGAAGAAGCGGCGAGAATGCAGTGAAACGCGTTGGCCAAATAATCATTTAATGGAGCAGGAAAGCGGGCTGCTTTGAATATTGCCGGAGGGCAGAGCAATGCGTGTGACCTCTCAAAAGCTGGGGAATTTGTGTTGAATTTAATGCGCAGCCGTCCTGCCACGGAGAGGAGCACCGTCCCCAGCGGGCGACGAATGGAGAGCCTGTTGGGTGATGCAACTTGTGAGGAACTTTACCTAAACAAACAGCACCTTGCTCATGCAATAACGAAACCCGCCGGAGAGCTTCTACCTTACTCTAAGGTTTAAAAACATTGCGGAAACCAGAACAAGGCATAAACTGATCCCTGAATGGACTCGTAGGTCCAGCATGCACTTCAAATCTAAATCTGTACGCCAATCAAGTGCGAGCATGCAATAAAAGATTCAACCAATCAGTGGTGAGGTAATGTACTTTGTCGCCGCAGCCCATGAAGAAGCGGCGAGAATGCCGTGAAACGCATTGGGCAAATAATTATTTAATGGAGCAGGAAAGCGGGCTGCTTTGAATATTGCCGGAGGGCAGAGCAATGCGTGTGACCTCTCAAAAGCTGGGGCATTTGTGTTGAATTTAATGCGCGGCCGTCCTGCCGCGGAGAGGAGCACCGTCCCCAGCGGGCGGCGAATGGAGAGCCTGTTGGGTGATGCAACTTGTGAGGAACTTTACCTAAACAAACAGCACCTTGCTCATGCAATAACGAAACCCGCCGGAGAGCTTCTACCTTACTCAAAGGTTTAAAAACATTGCGGAAACCAGAACAAGGCATAAACTGATCCCTGAACGGACTCGTAGGTCCAGCATGCACTTCAAATCTAAATCTGTACGCCAATCAAGTGCGAGCATGCAATAAAAGATTCAACCAATCAGTGGTGAGGTAATGTACTTTGTCGCCGCAGCCCATGAAGAAGCGGCGAGAATGCCGTGAAACGCGTTGGCCAAATAATCATTTAATGGAGCAGGAAAGCGGGCTGCTTTGAATATTGCCGGAGGGCAGAGCAATGCGTGTGACCTCTCAAAAGCTGGGGAATTTGTGTTGAATTTAATGCGCAGCCGTCCTGCCACGGAGAGGAGCACCGTCCCCAGCGGGCTACGAATGGAGAGCCTGTTGGGTGATGCAACTTGTGAGGAACTTTACCTAAACAAACAGCACCTTGCTCATGCAATAACGAAACCCGCCGGAGAGCTTCTACCTTACTCTAAGGTTTAAAAACATTGCGGAAACCAGAACAAGGCATAAACTGATCCCTGAACGGACTCGTAGGTCCAGCATGCACTTCAAATCTAAATCTGTACGCCAATCAAGTGCGAGCATGCAATAAAAGATTCAACCAATCAGTGGTGAGGTAATGTACTTTGTCGCCGCAGCCCATGAAGAAGCGGCGAGAATGCCGTTAAACGCGTTGGCCAAATAATCATTTAATGGAGCAGGAAAGCGGGCTGCTTTGAATATTGCCGGAGGGCAGAGCAATGCGGGTGACCTCTCAAAAGCTGGGGCATTTGTGTTGAATTTAATGCGCGGCCGTCCTGCCGCGGAGAGGAGCACCGTCCCCAGCGGGCGGCGAATGGAGAGCCTGTTGGGTGATGCAACTTGTGAGGAACTTTACCTAAACAAACAGCACCTTGCTCATGCAATAACGAAACCCGCCGGAGAGCTTCTACCTTACTCAAAGGTTTAAAAACATTGCGGAAACCAGAACAAGGCATAAACTGATCCCTGAACGGACTCGTAGGTCCAGCATGCACTTCAAATCTAAATCTGTACGCCAATCAAGTGCGAGCATGCAATAAAAGATTCAACCAATCAGTGGTGAGGTAATGTACTTTGTCGCCGCAGCCCATGAAGAAGCGGCGAGAATGCCGTGAAACGCGTTGGCCAAATAATCATTTAATGGAGCAGGAAAGCGGGCTGCTTTGAATATTGCCGGAGGGCAGAGCAATGCGTGTGACCTCTCAAAAGCTGGGGCATTTGTGTTGAATTTAATGCGCGGCCGTCCTGCCGCGGAGAGGAGCACCGTCCCCAGCGGGCGGCGAATGGAGAGCCTGTTGGGTGATGCAACTTGTGAGGAACTTTACCTAAACAAACAGCACCTTGCTCATGCAATAACGAAACCCGCCGGAGAGCTTCTACCTTACTCAAAGGTTTAAAAACATTGCGGAAACCAGAACAAGGCATAAACTGATCCCTGAACGGACTCGTAGGTCCAGCATGCACTTCAAATCTAAATCTGTACGCCAATCAAGTGCGAGCATGCAATAAAAGATTCAACCAATCAGTGGTGAGGTAATGTACTTTGTCGCCGCAGCCCATGAAGAAGCGGCGAGAATGCCGTGAAACGCGTTGGCCAAATAATCATTTAATGGAGCAGGAAAGCGGGCTGCTTTGAATATTGCCGGAGGGCAGAGCAATGCGTGTGACCTCTCAAAAGCTGGGGCATTTGTGTTGAATTTAATGCGCGGCCGTCCTGCCGCAGAGAGGAGCACCGTCCCCAGCGGGCGGCGAATAGAGAGCCTGTTGGGTGATGCAACTTGTGAGGAACTTTACCTAAACAAACAGCACCTTGCTCATGCAATAACGAAACCCGCCGGAGAGCTTCTACCTTACTCTAAGGTTTAAAAACATTGCGGAAACCAGAACAAGGCATAAACTGATCCCTGAACGGACTCGTAGGTCCAGCATGCACTTCAAATCTAAATCTGTACGCCAATCAAGTGCGAGCATGCAATAAAAGATTCAACCAATCAGTGGTGATGTAATGTACTTTGTCGCCGCAGCCCATGAAGAAGCGGCGAGAATGCCGTGAAACGCGTTGGCCAAATAATCATTTAATGGAGCAGGAAAGCGGGGTGCTTTGAATATTGCCGGAGGGCAGAGCAATGCGTGTGACCTCTCAAAAGCTGGGGCATTTGTGTTCAATTTAATGCGCGGCCGTCCTGCCGCGGAGAGGAGCACCGTCCCCAGCGGGCGGCGAATGGAGAGCCTGTTGGGTGATGCAACTTGTGAGGAACTTTACCTAAACAAACAGCACCTTGCTCATGCAATAACGAAACCCGCCGGAGAGCTTCTACCTTACTCTAAGGTTTAAAAACATTGCGGAAACCAGAACAAGGCATAAACTGATCCCTGAACGGACTCGTAGGTCCAGCATGCACTTCAAATCTAAATCTGTACGCCAATCAAGTGCGAGCATGCAATAAAAGATTCAACCAATCAGTGGTGATGTAATGTACTTTGTCGCCGCAGCCCATGAAGAAGCGGCGAGAATGCCGTGAAACGCGTTGGCCAAATAATCATTTAATGGAGCAGGAAAGCGGGGTGCTTTGAATATTGCCGGAGGGCAGAGCAATGCGTGTGACCTCTCAAAAGCTGGGGCATTTGTGTTCAATTTAATGCGCGGCCGTCCTGCCGCGGAGAGGAGCACCGTCCCCAGCGGGCGGCGAATGGAGAGCCTGTTGGGTGATGCAACTTGTGAGGAACTTTACCTAAACAAACAGCACCTTGCTCATGCAATAACGAAACCCGCCGGAGAGCTTCTACCTTACTCAAAGGTTTAAAAACATTGCGGAAACCAGAACAAGGCATAAACTGATCCCTGAACGGACTAGTAGGTCCAGCATGCACTTCAAATCTAAATCTGCACGCCAATCAAGTGCGAGCATGCAATAAAAGATTCAACCAATCAGTGGTGAGGTAATGTACTTTGTCGCCGCAGCCCATGAAGAAGCGGCGAGAATGCCGTTAAACGCGTTGGCCAAATAATCATTTAATGGAGCAGGAAAGCGGGCTGCTTTGAATATTGCCGGAGGGCAGAGCAATGCGTGTGACCTCTCAAAAGCTGGGGCATTTGTGTTGAATTTAATGCGCGGCCGTCCTGCCGCGGAGAGGAGCACCGTCCCCAGCGGGCGGCGAATGGAGAGCCTGTTGGGTGATGCAACTTGTGAGGAACTTTACCTAAACAAACAGCACCTTGCTCATGCAATAACGAAACCCGCCGGAGAGCTTCTACCTTACTTAAAGGTTTAAAAACATTGCGGAAACCAGAACAAGGCATAAACTGATCCCTGAACGGACTCGTAGGTCCAGCATGCACTTCAAATCTAAATCTGTACGCCAATCAAGTGCGAGCATGCAATAAAAGATTCAACCAATCAGTGGGGAGGTAATGTACTTTGTCACCGCAGCCCATGAAGAAGCGGCGAGAATGCCGTGAAACGCGTTGGCCAAATAATCATTTAATGGAGCAGGAAAGCGGGCTGCTTTGAATATTGCCGGAGGGCAGAGCAATGCGTGTGACCTCTCAAAAGCTGGGGCATTTGTGTTGAATATATATATATATATATATATATATATATATAAATATATATATATATATATATATATATATATATATATATGCTGCAAAGACTCGTCCTTCGTTTCCTCCATGAAAACTCGACAGCCAGAACACGCAAAAAGACGAGGTAGACCCAATTTGGTGCTTCTTTTTTTATTTTGCTTTAAAGTGCAACCACATCACCACGACGCATTTCGGCAGCTCCCGGCCTTGATCACATGACCATATATATATATATATATATATCCATACTAATATAATAAAGAGAGAGCCCAAACCTTTGAGGAGGGTAATCTCAGGAACCACAGCACCAATCACAACACCCAATACAGCGTTGGAAATGGCAGTTGCAGCAGAAGGACATAGGCTATGCAGACGCCCTCCATATACATTTAAAAGGTAAAAGAACCCTGCCAACAAAGTAGTCCCTTGTGGGAGTGACTGCTTTGTGCTGTGGGCGTGTGCTGGGGGCGTGACAAACACTGGGGGCATGTGGTACATTCCGCCCTTCATGCCATGTCTTATTGTGTGCTAATCCCACCCTGCTCTCTTTAAATACCCCTGCACCCCATATTCATAACCCACCCTTACTCCTTAAAATAGCCCAACACCCTTAAAGACTAACCCATCCTAACCCTATAAATATACCCTGTACCCCAAACCCCAAACCTATCCCTAAACCCTAAAAATACCCCGTACCCCAAAACCCAAACCTAGCCCTGTACCCTATAAATACCCCTGTACCTCAAAACCCAAACCTACCCCTGAACCCTAAAAATACCCCTGTACCCGAAAACCCAAACCTAGTCCTGAACCCTAAAAATACCACTGTACCCCAAAACCCAAACCTACCCCTGAACCCTGAAAAACCCCTGTACCCCAAAACCCAAACCTAGCCCTGAACCCTTAAAATACCCCTGTACCCCAAAACCCAAACCTACGCCTGAACCCTAAAAATACCCTTGTGCCCCAAAAACCCAAACCTAGCCCTGAACCCTAAAAATACCCCCCTGTACCCCAAAACCCATACCTATCCCTAAACCCTAAAACTACCCCTGTACCCCAAAACCCAAAACTATATCTGAACCCTTAAAATACCCAAACACCCCAAAACATATACCGCAGTACACCAAAACATATACCCCTACACCCATACTTACCTTATCCAAACATTTTTAAAAAAACATGCTTTTACCATTCATACATTTACAACGCATTTCATTGTAAATGTATGTGTGGTAAAAGCATATAAAATGTAATGCTGTGCATTATAATGGCACTGCGGAGTCATGGTACTTTCGTAATGAAAGTATGTGGAGTGATGGTATGCGGAAAGAAAGTTGCAAAATAATGGGTGTTTACCCTCCCCCCGGTAAGTACATTGGTGGCAAGGTGGCCCACATCTCCAGCAACATACTCATATTTTTTCACCACCCATTTGAAAAATGCACAGGTCTCTCTCATTGATGGCCAGCACGACATACACTTTTAGACACACCTCCCGCCACAAGTTCTAGAATTGCGAACTTTAGAGCTGGGGAGCTACGTTCGAATCTCAGCTCAACATCCTGTGATTCCAGGCAAATCGCTTTGTCTCCCCGTGCCTACCACAAATTAATGTGTTCTTCTGTAATGTAAATTGTGCTCATGCCATGTGGTCGAGTTTGCGCTATATAATATTGCAAGGAAAAATAAAGTAGGGAAACTCGAGTTCACACACTACTGAACGCGCACTCTTAAGTGCATCAGCAGTGCACTGTGAATCAGAGCGTTTCACAGGCCTGTCACAGATAAGAAAGGCTATCAAAACGAAATCCTACAAAACAATATACTACTGGCCGGCAGCAATTCATACCCGGACAACGTCGGGACGGGCTGCTAGTATATACATATATATACATATATATATAGTCCCACCGAAATCGAATTTTTGGATGTCAAGGTATACATCAATGCTAACAGAATAGAGTCCACCCTATTCCGTAAACCCACTTCAGGCAATACCACACTACATGCCTCCAGTCTCCACCCACAACATACTATATCCAGCATTCCTTATGGAGAAATCCTAAGGATCAAACGTATCTGTAGCTCTACCACTGATTTTGAAAGTTGCATTATCGAACTAAAGGCCCGGCTAAAAGACCGAGGCTACTCTGATCGCACTTTTAACCAAGCTTTGGCTAAAGCAAGGTTGAGAAGCAGGGAGAGCCCTTTGCCAAAAACAGATATTGATTCTGATGACACTGATTCTATTGCTGATACAGCTTTAAAAAGCACTACTTGTCCGAGATTTATCACAGCTTACAGCAGTGAAGAAAAGGCCATTCAAAAGATTATTCGGAAAAATTGGTTCGATAGTCTTAACTGACAACATTCTCAATTCCACTTTGCAACGCACACCTACTGTCACCTTTCGACAGGCTAGAAATATGGGAGCCTCTTTATATATCAGCAGTCCGGAGCTGAAATCTAAGGGCACATGGCTAAAGACTAAAGCAGGATTTCACAAATGCACACATTGTAGGGCATGCAAATTTGGTGTAAATATGACTCATTATTGCACACCTTTTAGCATGAGTGAGACTCCTATCAAGGGCAACCGTGATTGTAAAACTGATTTTGCAGTCTACGTTCTGACGTGCACCTGCGGATTAAACTACATTGGTAGCACTAAAGCCCAGGTGCACGTCAGAATTCTCCAACACCTCAGAGCAATACTACATAACGATCCGACCTACCCAGTGGCGCGCCATTTTGCGCTAAAACACAATCAAGATCTGCAGTGCTTAAGGTACTATGTAGTGGGGTCAGTACCTCCTTTACGTAGAGGAGGCAACAGGGAGTTGTTACTGAGACAGCTAGAAACACTTTTCATTCTCCAGTTCGACAGTAAGTGGCCCAACGGGCTTAACAATACTGAAGATATACATAACTTCTTATAGAACTTACTGTTGTTGTTGTTAAAATCTTGATTCTTGTTTCTATTTACAGCTGATTCATTCATATGTGCCCTGCATTGACACTGGAGTCTTACATTATATCTGCATGAAATTCATTCAATATGGTCATCAAATGTCTGATTCATCATGATGTATCTCTAGTTGGGAGGGCAGTCAGGCTCCCTGTTGCCCACCCATACTTCCTTGTATTACAAGAAGGGATAAACCAGTTCTATTTATGATGCATAATAGATAGTCAGGTACCCTGTTATCTATTAGATTTTAGTATATCCCCTTCCTTAGTGTATCTCTGTCCTTCGGCCATTGCACATCTGTGGCTTCCCTTCCCTTTTACACTTCTATTTTTATCACAGTATATTTAATCACTATATTTATTCCTCACTTGTAAAATCATGATGAATTATTGTTTTTAGAATAGCATTTTATACTTACCTTTTATTATACAATATGCTTTGTACATATTTATATTACTGGTAACGTTTGTACATGCATTCTTTTTTAACATTAACACATATATATCATGAATTTTATCACTTTTGTGATGTGAATATTTGCACTTTAGATTTAGCCTCTTTGCACACTAGACAGGGTTGTCTTAGCTTTAGGTGTTTGACACTACAGCACTTTTTTTGCTCATTTGCACATCCAGCCGCCTATTCCTCCATGTAAATGTATATAGGTCTGTTGGAAATTATTACAAAGGACACCATTCCAGTTATCAATGTTGTTCATCCCTATCCATGGTGACATAACAGATTTACCCGGTTATATTCTCTTTTCACGTGATGGTTTGAACTCCATGTTAAAGTACATAAAAATGATGTTTATAGTCTGTAAATGGCATTTATGCAGAGTATGTACTGACATTTACCTTAATCTATAATAATTTCACAATGGTTATTGCATATGTGAATACTATCAACAAATTTGCATCATTTTATCAAATCTTGTTTAATTATGAACTCAGGCGTATCTAGTCTGTTGTTTATGTTAATAGACCACGTGACCTAGTGGGAGGCGGCCTAAGGGCGGAGCATATTGCACTTTAAAAATCACCTAATGTAGCTACTCCTTGCATGTGAACAAGGGCTGCATAGCCCGAAACGCGTCATGGTCGGTTGCACTAGAAAAACCTGCAAATAAAACCAGTTTCCTGAAGTCTGTGGTCTGTCTCCTGCTTCGCCAGTTCTTTGAGAATGGAGGTGGCAACTTGGAGTTCCTGCACATATATATATATATATATATATATGTATATATATATATATATATATATATATATATATATATATATATATATATATATATTTATACACATATTACCTAATGGCGGTCGCCAGTAGGTATATATAGTTAGGATTTTTTTCCTATGGGATTTCTGAAAATTCTATGTCGAATAACTTTGGCGTTTGTGGACGGAATTGGCTGAAATTTTCAGGAAAATGGCAAATTTTGTTTATGAGCAGCCTCTGAAAATTTTGGGGGGTTTCGTCAAGGGGGGGGCGCAAAAAAAGGGGGGTCCCAAAACGCGTTTTTCCCATTCATTTTTCCATAGGGCGGTTGGAATCACTTTTAGCTCGAACGGCTGAATGGATTTATACGAAACTTGGCAAAATTGTAGATATGGTTTGCCCAACGTGCCTTTGCTATGTCTCAATATATGTGCTCCAGTGGATTTTGAGAAATTAACGTTTTAAAAAACAGATATATCTGTGACAGCGCTCCGGTTAGCGCTCCGGTTCGCGTACCTGACGCGTAATGGAACTTCGCGAAGTGAAGCTGATTGGCTCTCCGGGGTCTGTCAACATTCTAAACAGTCTGGACCGGCCGCCATCTTGTCTCTCTGTAGGATCGAGAGACAAGAGGTGGAGAAAAACGAAGGGGGAATTTAATGAAAGGGGGCAAGGTAGACCCCTCCTGACCCCCTAGGAATGATGCGGGGGTTATTAAAGGGTCCCGTGGGGCAAATAAAAAATTCGATTTTTCGTTGTAGAAGCGCTTCCCGGTACACGAACCGGGTAGCTCACCGGTAGAGTACTCACCGGTAGCGTAACGGGAGTTCGCCATTTTGTGTTTCTGATGAAATAAATCACAAGATGGAGGAAAAACAATGCGGGAAATGGGTATAAGGGGGCACAGGAGACGTATCCTGACCCCCTAGGTTTTCTGAGGGTGGCTGAGGAGGCTCATATATGTCGGGGGAAAAAAACAAATTGAATTTTTCGTGCGGTTAGCTGCCGGTACGCGAACCGGGTAGCGAACCGGGAAGCGAACATAAGTGAAAATTAGTGAAAAAAGGTACATTCGAAATTTAAAAGAGTAGTTATAGTTAAGGTAGCTCTGAAAAGAGCTTTTGGGTTCTGTGTAAGTTCTAGGTACTTATAAGTAGGTACCAAAACACAGTCTTAAATTTTGTATGAAAACTCTGTTTCCCTCATCTGAGAAGTGCACACCATCTCCTCTGTAGATATCTTGCATGTAGTAACGCAAGTTATTGTTGTAGATGGCGCCCATTCCATGGTCTCTCATATAAGCTGAAACAGACTTATTTACATGTTTACTCGCTTTCTCAATTTGTGGACAAATTTGATTGGACCACCTCCATTTCTGTCTTTGGCATATATTGGAATATACCAAGGCAGTTTGAGGAAAAAGTGCCATCAATTGCTCAAAGGTGTCCTTTAAAAGCATTTCCAGACCTACCCCAGTCAAAGTGCCCAAATCATTTCTTCCACAGTGCACTATTATGAGGTCAGGGTTTGGCAAATGTAAAAAGGTTTTCACCAATGGTATCAATTGGTGACATCTCAATCCTCTTTGGCCAATCCATTTGATTTCCACATTTTGTAAATTGAGGTTGTGTAAATTTCTGTTATCAGCATACCTGTGAGCCCAGTGGATGTAGCTATGTCCAACAATCCAGACAGAAAACATGGTGAGAGGAGGTTCTGCTGCAGTCATATGAAGTGTGGGAATGAAATGGCAGTTGAAACAGTAGGAGTTTGTAAAGAAAAAAAACTGTGGAGTTTCAGTGCTAATGATTCACTAGCAGTGATTGGTGGATTTCCATTTCTGAAAACAGAAAGTTAGGGTGCATGGATGTGTTCTTTGAAAGATGTAATTTGAATGGTTAAGAAAACATGATTTTAAGAAACATTGCACTGGATAAGCAGGTGTACTGAGAGTTCAGAGTTCATTTGAAACATTGTTGTGTGAGCTTGTAAACATGAGAGGTCTTTCAGGAGGTAGTTGCTATGGAAAAAGGGCAGAAAGGGCAGAGGGGGGAAGGCTGTTGATTTGAAAAAAATGAGGGAAGAGTTTTGATTGGGTGACATGAGAGATATGTGTGATGAAATACAGCATGTCTGTGCCTTTGTTGGTTGCAGCCTCTGGAGTGCATACCCTTTGCTCTGCTAAAGAAAAATTGGTGTGTGTCTGAGACTGTTTTGAAATTCAAAAAGCATTTGCTAAGGTGAGAAAAAATTAAGTTAATTTAGATAGAGACTAGTATAGTTTATGGAGAAAATAAGGAAGTCAGCTGTGCATTTAAAATGTTGTTTTGTGTCAAGTGTTTTCATTATTTTTTCCAAAAAGATTTTGCTTCTTTGACAAATTATAATTATAGATAATGTGAAGTATTAGTACTGACAGGGTGTGCTTGTACATAGGAGGTGTGCTGTGTTTTCAAATTATGACCAGAAAATCGTTTTTTAAGAAAAAGACATGCTTTTTACATTTATGAGAAGGACAACATGGTAAGCATGGGCGAATTTTGCGAATCTCGCGTTCGCGAATTTTGCGGATTTGCGAACTCGCAATCCGCAAAATCCGCGAATTCTTGCGAATTTGCGGATTTTTTTTTTGTGTGTTTGCGCGGGTTTCTGCCAGTTCGCGAGGGTTTTGTACAATGTCGCAAATTGCGAACTTACCTGTCGGGTCGCAAGTTTTGCGAACTTGTTGTTTCTACGTGTCCAGCCTGTTTGGGACACTCTTCTTCATCACTGCCACTCTCTGTCACCACTGCCACTCTCTGACTACTTATGCCACCCTCTGGCCCACCCATGCCACCCTCTGTTTCATCACAGCACCCTCTGGTTGTCCAGTCAGTGTACATTATTGTGGCAACGCAAGCACACCTTCCCTGCCTCAAGTGACCTGAATTAATTTGGGGCTGATTAATGTGTCACAGAATATTTTTTTAGCTGGCACCTGCTTCCTTAGTGCTTCCTGATTAGTGATCTTTTGCACTTGCTAAGTGCTTTCATTGTTGCAAAATTAGTTACAACACCTGCCCTGCCCCAACTGACAATAATGAATTAGGGGCTGATTAATGGATTTGAACTTCCAGCCTGGCTCCTGCTTGTCTCCCTTAGCTGTAATTCAGGACCTTTGTGGCATATGTGTAACTATTCTGAGGTTCAGAGCAGGGTCACATAATAGTTGCAACTGGCAACTGAACTCTGGAGGGGCCCCTCAGGAAGCACTACAGGAAATGGCTACTAATGATGAGCCTGAACTTTTGAACCTGGTAAGTAGTTTCAGTTTTGCTAAGATCGTATTTCTGCAATTTTGCACTTATTCGCGGGGCGCGAAGTTGTACTGGGAAGCCGCGAACTCACGCGAACAGTGCGAACAGTGCGAGCAAAATCCGCTGCTCGCGGATTTGCGGATTTTGCGGGAGATTCGCGAATCTCGCGGATTGCGAATTTACCGAAAATCCGCAAAATCCGCGAGCGAAACGGATTTTCCGCCCATGCTTACAACATGGGGTGTGCTTTTTTAAATAAATATTTCACTTTCCAACATGAATAAGGGAGAATAATTTGCTTGTTTGTTGGTTTAAAAACTCGTTTCTTGAAGTCATTTAGGTTTCACAATATGTTCGGCAAGAGTTACATAGTCAACATGGGGGCATATTTACAAGGCTTATGAGACACATTCACGTCATTTTCCCCATTTTAAAAGTGACTTTAAAAGTGGTGCAAGGTCCTTGTAAATACACCCTCATGAGTGTTTTGCAAATTTAAGTCATTTTCCCCTGGTGTATGTGCCTTGTAAATACGCCCCTATGTGTGCTAGACAATTTTAAGGTACTTCTCCCATGAATCTGGGAGACTAATTTGCTTACATGATGTGTTTAAAAATCGTGCTAAGGTGAGAAAAGATTTATTTAATTTAGAAAGAGATTAGTATGCTTTTTGGAGAAAATAAGGAAGCCAGCTAGGGTGTGCTTGTACATAGGAGCTGTGCTGTGTATTCAAATTATGACCAGAAAATCGTTTTTTTTTTAAAAAGAAATACTTTTCACATTTATGAGAAGGACAACATGGGGTCTGCTTTTTTAAATAAATATTTCATTTCCCAACATGAATATGGGAGAATAATTTGCTATTTTGACGGTTTAAAAACTCGTTTCTTGAAGTCATTTAGGTTTCACAATATGTACTGCTAGAGTTTCATAGTCACTATGATAATAATGATATACATTTAGAACTGTTTAGGGGGCATGGATATGCTGAGGCTTCTGTAATTGTCAAAGGAGGAGAATTATGTACATTGCACTGCTGCATACAGTCCTCACCTTCTGCGTACTCTTGGATATGCTAGACTATATCTGCTCAATGAGATACATAAGCTTAGGAAACACAGGTGATGTGATTGTGAAATGAGCAAAAATATTTGCATGTTTTTCAATTACATCACCTGTGTTTCCTAACATTACTAATCACATTGTGCAGATGAGGTTTAGGCCTGTCCAGGGAGACAGAGGAGGTCTGGCCTTTGTTCAAGTGTGTAGTGGACATGACTCACTTCATCTGTTGGCCTGCACTTGTATTATGTCCTCTGTACTCTTCAACAAGCCAAAATTTCATCTGCAACCCTGAGTAGGCCTCACCTCAAACAAACTTTTGTGACTGCAAGACCTGTCTTTTTGCTCCTAGATATTTCTTGGTTTTACCATGGCAGACAGACAATCCAGTATACCTCTGGATAGGCCACACCTTATGGTGGTGCAAGGGCCTTGTAAATACGCCCTCATGTGTGCTTGGTAATTTTAAGTCACTTCCCCCTGGTGCAAGGGTCTTGTAAATACACCCTCATTTGTGCTTGGCCATTTCAAGTCACTTCCTCCTGGTGCAAGGGCCTTGTAAATACGCCCTCATGTGTGCTTGGCAATTTTAACTCACTTCCCCCTGGTGCATGGGTGTGGTAAATACGCCCTCATGTCTGCTTGGCATTTGTAAGTCACTTCCCCCTGGTGCATGGGTGTGATAAATACGCCCTCATGTCTGCTTGGCAATTGTAAGTCACTTCCCCCTGGTGCAGGGGTGTGGTAAATACGCCCTCATGTCTGCTTGGCAATTTTAAGTCACTTCCTCCTGGTGCAAGGGCCTTGTAAATACGCCCTCATGTGTGCTTGGCAATTTTAACTCACTTCCCCCTGGTGCATGGGTGTGGTAAATACGCCCTCATGTCTGCTTGGTAATTTTAAGTCACTTCCCCCTGGTGCAAGGGTCTTGTAAATACACCCTCATGTGTGCTTGGCCATTTCAAGTCACTTCCTCCTGGTGCAAGGGCCTTGTAAATACGCCCTCATGTGTGCTTGGCAATTTAAACTCACTTCCCCCTGGTGCATGGGTGTGGTAAATACGCCCTCATATCTGCTTGGCAATTTTAAGTCACTTTCCCCTGGTGCAAGGGCCTTGTAAATACGACCCCATGTGTGCTTGGAATTTTAACTCACTTCCCCCATGGTGCAAGGGCCTTGTAAATACGCCCCCTTTGTCTATGTTGTTAAATTACTGTAGGTAGAATTGACAACTAGTGTGTTAATTGTTTGCCTACTGTTATTGGTTTACTGTTTGGTAATAGTGGTTAATATCAATTTTTTTAAAAAAATTCCACAGATTTAACTGAAGATCTTTAGAAAACTTTAAAAATGCCCTCAAGGCAGAGAAAACAAAAAGAAGCAAAGCGACTTACACTCCACCTTGGTAAAGATTTGCAGCAGTCCTCTACTATTAAATCGTATCAAGTCGCCAAAAAAGCTCCGGGTAAGAAAATGAAATCATTTTTAAAAAGAATTTGCAGACAAAAAAAAATACATGTATTGAACATGTTTTAGTGTATAAGAAGAGAGACAATTTAAAGGAAAAGGAAAGGCCGTCAAAAAAGTTTCTGCTAGAGCAGGAGATAAGTCTGTGCATGGCAATAGAAGGGAAAATCAATTCAGGGACATTCGTAGGCGAATGTTCCGCAACAGGATAATTGTCAATTTGTTAAAACATTTTAAGAAAGGCCAACAGAAAGTGGCATTTTATAAGAAAAAGAAAAATGTAGAGAAAATTATTGATCAGGCTTTCGAAATTAAGCGAAAGTTATTTATTTTGGTAATCAAGAGAATTAGGAAACTAAACAAGGTACTTTCTGATTTCAAATCAAATAGTAGATGGAAGAGAGTAGTTAATCGTAGTAATTTTTGTGAAGTTTTCTCAGGAGAATGGATGCATAGTTCAAGTTGTGAGGCATTTTTCAATGAGGAGAGTTACTTCCAGGACAATGATTTGGTGCATGCAGTTGACACCAGTGGTCGAGCATATGAGGTAAAAGATGGTTGTCCGGTTGAAAAAGAAAAACTTGTGTCTGCAGATGCAGAAGAGGTGTTAGGTGATGAGGTTTTAGGAAGACGTCCTAAGGGACCAGTGTACACCTGGAAATGTAGTAGTATTTGTAGTGTGCGACAGGATTCCATCAATTTGCTTTGTGATTTTGTTCGTACATTTAATAAGAAAAGTTTAAAACAGAAAATGAAGTTGTTGCAAGAATTAGATCCTTGCTGAGTGAGAGAACTAACAGGTTTGCATGGGCATTCACTGGCTTGTCTTTCCAGAAGAGTATGCCAGAGTGTTTTTCATCATTTCAGGATGCTTACAGTGCATCATAATAAAGTGAGGAAATTAGTGAGAATGTTGTATTATGCTAAGAGTCCAGCAATTATGCTTAAACAATTGAGCAGTGCTCTTTTGCATGGTTCAGAACTACATGTGAAGAATATTTGTGAAGAAATTGAGTTCTGTTACTTTGCTAGTAAAGAGAACAATGTTGAAATTGACCCAGTAGAAGAAGGTAATGTGGAAGAGAGTGTACAGATTTCTAATATAGATAAGTTTCACAAGGAAATTTCCATCTTTCAGGTGAAATCAAGAGAGAGGCCTAATTTCACTTGTGTGTGTTGTCGACTGACTTATTCAGACTAAGTTAGTGGATTTATATGCAAAAAGTGAAATAGAAAACAATAGTGAATGGAAGGATTTTGCCACATACTTGATGGTAGAAAATTGTTTTGATTTGGGATCGGACCAACGTATGTGTACTTATTGTTTTAACAAATTAAACCAAAACCGGATGCCTGCTAGAGCGGTTCATAATAATCTGGAATTGGTTGACATTCCTTCTGAATTGAAGGATTTAAATACTTATGAATCTATTTTGATTCAAAGTGTGCATCCCTTTCAGGCTATTGTACGAATGGAGCCAAAGACAGGGAAATTGCCTCCATCAGATTTACAGAGAGGATTAAAGGGAAGAGTTGTTAATTTGCCTTTAGATTTGAAGAAAAACATTAATACAATTGGAGTAGAGAAAGTGGAAGAGGAACCTCTGGTTATCCTAGTTATTGGGGTTCCGACAAAGAGTAAGAAAATCTGACAAGATTTAGTGGATGTTAGGAAAGTCAAAAAGGCAACATTGTATTTGATAAAAAACAATGAGTACTACAAGTATGTGTTGCAGAAGAGGAAGTAAGTGAAGAAGAAGACAGCGAATTGTGTGCTGGACAAATTGAGAAAGTAGAAGCCTCTAAAAATGAAGAAATATATTAACATTATAGTGTTCATCCTTTGCATTCCAAGGAAGTCATGGGGAATGCTATTGAGTTGTTTCAAATGAAACAAGCCAAAGGGAGTTCCATTAGTGTTTGGGAGGAAAGTTTGGAAGCTCTGTGTTTTCCACAGTTATTTCCCACAGGTCGAGGAGGACGATATGATGAGTGACCTGATCAAATTCCTGCTTCTGAATACCGGACTTTACGATTGTATGCAGAAGATCCTAGGTTTCGTCAATGCATTCCCTATTTGTTTCATCTATTGTTTGAAAGTAATCTGTCTGGACTGTCTTATGCAGTGAACCACATCCTGAAAAGTGGTGTACAACTGTGAAATATCTCAGCAAGGGACTTTATGGATAAAGTCAATGTGCAGGACAGTATTTTGGATTCTCACCTGATTAATCTGATGGCATGTCAGCGTGGTACTAATGAGTATTGGTACCGTCGTCATGGTGACTTAAAATGTATGCTGAGGAACTTAGGAACTCCCACATGGTTCCTCACTCTGAGCTGTGCTGAGTATGTCTGGGAAGACTTACTTGAATTTCTACGAGTGGAAAATGGAAACATTGAAAATATTGAATTCAAGACACCCGGAGAACTGTGCTCCTTGGATCCAGTGAATGTATGCAGGTACTTCAATCATAGATTTGAACCTATGATTTCTTTCATCACGAACAAGAAAAATCCACCTCTTGGAGAGGTGTTGGATTTCTTCTGGAGAAAGGAGTATCAAGCACGAGGTGCGCCTCATATACATATGCTGCTATGGATCAAAGATGCACCCAAATTTGGAACAGGTCCGGATGACTTAGTGATGAATTTCATAGAACAGTATTCTACATGTGCTGTTCCAAAGACAAAGGAAGACAAAAGTCTAAGAGAACAAGTTTTACGGTTTCAAAGCCATCGTTGTGGAAAGTACTGTCGTCGTAAATTCAGAAACAAGAACAAGTACTATACAAAATGTTGTTTTGGATTTCCACGATCGGTGATATCTAAAGGAAGAGTGAACAATTTGATGTCTTCGCTGCGACATAATGTGACGAGGAAATCACCCAAAAATACATACAATTTGAAGAGAAACGAAGAGTCCAAGAACATCAATGACTACAACCCAGTGGTTTTGTCCATGTGGAATGCTAACATGGATATACAGTTTGTGGCTGACACCTGTATGGCTGTGGCTCAGTATGTGACGTCTTACATCACAAAAAAAGAAAAGACAGAACTCAAGGATATGTGGGAGGACATTTCCCATGAAAAGAGCCTCAGTAAGAATTTGTACAGTTTCAGTCTGAAGATGTTGTCGCATCGAGAAATCGGAGCTTACGAATGTTCTGACCGGTTATCTTCAGCAAGTCTCTATGCCAAATCTAGGAGTATCATTTGGGCAAGTCTTGGTCTTGCTGCAACGCGTAATCGAGTTCTCAAACCTGTACGGGAAATTGAGTATTTGGCGGAGAAGGAGCCAAGCAGTACAGATATTTTGAAGACCAACATGTTGGATACATATTATCCAAATAGAAGCAGTCACCTGGAGAATGTTTGTCTGTATGAGGTTCTACAAAATTACATTTTCAAGAGGAACATCACAGAAGATATTGATAAAGGAGTGTATGCTGTAATTGGAAGTGAGGGATGTCTGGTCAAGCAAAAAAAATGTCTATTGGTAAATCATCGAAAATTGGATTGCGAATCTCCAGAAAGAAAAAAGTTTTTCTATTTAGCTCTTTTGCAACTTTTCAAGCCTTGGCGTGCAGAAGAGGAACTGCTTGGAGATTTCCTCTGTTACGAAGACTCTTTCAATGCAGCCAAGGAGTCCATAGAATGTCCTGTTTTTCCAAAATATCTAGAAATGTTGAATGCAGAAATCGAGCAGGAAGCAACAATTGCAGCCGATATTGCTAGAGACAGTTCTCAGGACAGTCAGAGTTCTGTTTCATTGAGTCAGGATCCACTAGGAGGACCAGTTATCGAAAATGAAGCTGCCACTGCCATGATTGAAGTGGAAAGAGCCATGGCACATGCTCAGGAGGATGCGGTTAACTTAGAAGATTTGGAAAGACAACTCAACGTTGAGCAGAGGAAAATATATGACGAAGTTACCAGCCAAATTGATCATGGATTAAGTCATGAGAAGAAAGAGTGCTCATGTACGTCGTTGAAGCCTGTCCGACTGTACGTGAGTGGAGAAGCAGGAACTGGAAAAAGTTTCCTCATTAAAGCAATTTCATGTTATCTGCAGAAAAGGACTGAGTCATCACTGTCTTGTGTTGTCACCGCTCCAACTGGACTGGCAGCACATAATATTAAAGGTATTACTTTGCATCGGCTACTGATGCTGCCAGTGGAGCATGATAACAAATTACAATACCACAAGTTATCGGGAGATGCTTGTTGTGAAGTATCTAGAGTCCTGAAGAAGATGAAACTTCTTATCATTGACGAAGTAAGCATGGTTTCCAATGTCATGCTTGCCTTTGTGCATTTGAGAATGCAGGAAGTTCTTAAAACAGAGTATGATGTGTTATTTGGTGGCAAACACATCATTGTTTTCGGTGATCTTCTGCAGCTGACACCAGTGAAAGGACAACCAGTGTTTAAACTGCTTACGCATGAAGATACCAGGAAGTGCCTAGGGAGCATTGGCAATGTTAACATATGGTTAAACTTCAATTATGCTGAGCTGCGTGAAAATATGCGTCAGGCGAAGGAAGAAGATTACAAGAATATTCTACAAGATGTTAGAATCGGGAAAGTGACTGAGCGTGGGAAAGAAGCTTTACATGCACGATTACTGTCAAATTTGTATCCAGAAGAAGACGTTCTTCCAGAGAATATTTTTCATAAAATTACTGAGAAGAAATCGGGAATATGTTTGATGCCAACTCTTGCAGAATGTTCCATCTTCAACAACAAAATGTTGAATTAAGAAAACCAAGAGATTGTGAAACTGGAAGCTATTGACAGAATAGAGCATATGGGTGCAACAATTGGTTTGTCTGAGAATTTGAAATCTAAATTGGATTCATTAGAGAAGACTATATCTAAAACTGCTGGTTTTGAAAAGACTCTGAATGTGTGCCTAAATTGCCATATTATTTTGAGAAGGAATTTACATGTTGAAAGAGGTCTGGTAAATGGATCAATGGGTAATGTTGTTGATTTTGAGAAATACAGAAATAGAGATGGAATTGAATTTGTAAAAATTAAATTTGATGGCATTGAGGAAGTACAGCTAATTGGTCGTTGCCCAGCTAGGTTTTTGCTTGTAAAAGACTTATATGTTCGCCGTAAGCAATTTCCTGTTTGCTTGGCATATGCGGTGACAATCCATAAATCACAAGGTTTAAGTGTAGACAGTGCTTTGGTGAATATTGGCAGTTCTGTGTTCAAAGAGGGTATGGCTTATGTAGCATTGTCACGAGTCAGAACTTTATCGAGTTTGTACTTGATTGAGTGTGATGTCACAAACATTTGTGCGGATCTAGATTGTGTTAAGGAATACAATAGGTTAAGAAGAGAGTATGCGCCACATTTGCCTCAATATCCTTTGTTTGAGAAACGTGTGGTAGGCCGGAAACGAAGAAATATCACTAATAGTAGGGAGTTTGTAGCAAAAAGACCAAAAGTCGATGAACCCAAAATTGCAAGCAGAAAGAAAATGAATTCTGTTGAAGATGTTGTTGGTTTTCAATTTGAAAATAGTTCTGGTGTCAACTGCTATGCTAATGTAGTGGTTAATGTTGTCTTTTCTCTAGAAACTTTAAAAGAACAAATTGTGATCAATTCGGATCAAGGTTTTTGCTGTTTGTTGAATTCTGTGTTAGAGAAATGTAGCACTGATAGAACAAGAGTAGAAAGTGTGTCTGAAATTCGAAATCTATTAGACAAATGTTCAGGTCAAGCACAATTCTCTCAAAATATTCAGCAAGATTGTCAGAAGTTTTTAATGTATATGCTTAATGTATTGCAAGATGAAGGTGTAGATGTAGATCATCTGTTTGGCCTTTCTTATCAATGGCAGCATGACTGCGAGAATTGTACGTTATCAAGTACTACTAGTGTAGACTCAGAAAGATTTATATATTTAACTTTGCCAGACAGTAAATCAGTATCCTTTAATAAGCTAGTAAAAGCAGCCGATCAAAACATGGAGTGTAGCCAATGTAAGTCTGCAATGCTGTCCACATTATTTATACGAAAATATGGCCAGTATGTCATTTTAATATTCCAACGATGTAGGCCTGATGGAACAAAATTGACAACTTTAATGAAAAATGTTGTGGCTTCTCAGTTGTCAATATCAGGAAGAACTTTTCTAACTGCAGCAATTATATATCATGAGGGTCCTTCAACAACATCAGGACATTACACAACTTATTTGAAGTCTGGAAACGGCTGGTCATTCTGCAATGATTCTGTTTTAACTTTCAAAAAAAGATTGCCTTTTCACCTTAAAAATTCTTACCTGGTGTTCTTACAACCAAAATTTTAGGGAAGGAATCTCGGGATTTGTTCTGAGGAATTTCAAGAGGTTCTAATGGCTCCTACACTATATAGCCTTGTGGATAAGTGTAGCACACAGCGAAAATTGTTTGTTTTAATAAGCTAATTCAAGCAGCAGATCAAAAGAAGGAGTAGAGGTAATGTAAGTCTGCAATGCTGTCCACATTATATATAGAAACTTATGGGTGAAATGTCATTTTACAATTCCAACTATATAAACCGGATGTAAATAAGTTGTCAAGTCTAATTAAAAATGTTTTCGCTACACAGTCGTCGATTTCAGGAAGAACATTTCTAACTGCAGCTATTATATGGTAAGATGGTCCTTTGACAACATCAGGATATTACACAGCTTATTTGAAATGTAAAAAAGGCTGGTCTTTCGGCAATGATTACTATTTGACTATGAAGCAATGTTGCCTTTTGACTTGTTTTCAGAAGTGAGAATTTAGAGTAGGTAACTGGACTATAATGATTCTAGGTGTTGCTGTAATTTAGTGTGCTGTTTTA
Organism: Lissotriton vulgaris; assembly: GCF_964263255.1. NCBI lineage: Eukaryota > Metazoa > Chordata > Amphibia > Caudata > Salamandridae > Lissotriton > Lissotriton vulgaris. The sequence goes on along the minus strand of NW_028245742.1, from coordinate 54,937 downwards.
AATTGCTTTGTATGTCACATTTTTGTTAAAACGATGGAGCTTATCTTTCAGAAAGTGGCGGGCAGAAAATAATAACAGCAAAACAGAGTATAAGCTGTTCATAGGACATCCTTTGACGTCATGGAAAGTAAGTTACTTTTGAGGAGTTCTGATTTCTGATTGGTTATATTATATGGGTTTTTTAAACACAATCATTTTGATTGTGTTTTTTTTCCCCGCTGTTATATGATGAATACCTTCAACTCACTGTTTTTAGTGAAATTGGATATATTCTGAGAACAGCAAAAATAAACCATTTAATATGTATAATTAATTCTGTACTTTGAATTGTGATTTTTAATATGTACTCATCTTGTCTCATGCTCACTCATCTTTTACTACCTTCTATCAATTTTAAAATTTTTGTTCTTTCATTCACAGCTTGAAAGTATAAAAATAACAAGTGACTAAGTTAACGACAATTATAAGGTAAGTGTTTAGTACTCATTCCGTTCCATCTCTATCACATTTAACTTTTATTAGTTCCACTGCTTCATTTCTTTAACCCTCAGTTTCCTGCCTTTGCTACTTCCCTCATTCCTTTTCTATTATCTATTATACAGTATCTCTGTGTTACTCCCTCTAGCTATCTTTTAACATTATTCTCTCTGTCTTCTTCCCTTATACTCACTCTTCCTTTATTTATTTATTTTTTTGTTTCGCTTCCGGTTCGCGTACCAGGGCGCGAACCAGGAAGCGAACTTTTTAAAAAAAGAGGTTGCCAGAGTGCTAAACATTCTAGCATTTTTTTTATAAATGGGAGGTAGTTCTGAAAAGAACTTTTTTTTAAATTGTTTTTGATGTTTTAATTTTTTAAATTATTTTTATGAAAAATTTTTGTCTTTTTTTGTATTTTAAGAACGGTTTTATATTTTTTTTGGGGGGGGGAACGAAAAACAGTCATTATGAAGGGCTCAACAGGAGCAACAAAAAAAAAGATAATTTACTTTCGGGGCCGTTTTGAACATTTATGATTTTCATAAGCTGTGTTTATGAGAGTTATACTTTTTTCCCCATAGGAAATTAACTTGCCGCAAAATATACAGGTATGTTTCATGTTACCAAAGTTCATCTGTATGTTTGGGACCGTCTCCCTCGCTTCTGGTCCCGTTACTGTCTGTTCAGCTGATGTACTGGCCACAGGAGGGGGTTTTTTTTGTAGGTCACGTACCTGTGCAGCACTGTAATTAATAGGATGCCACCTCTCCATGTGGCGATGCATGGTGTAATTCCCATAGCTGTATTTTTTATCTGTTCCTCTGGATAGTTCTTAGTCACAGATCAAACAAGTGACATAACGGGCATTCACTTTTTTTTGGCCCTTGGGATATGTAAAGAATTGCCAGATGTAGTTTACTTTGACATGGGACCTCCTTGGTTCTTCTTGCAAAAACGGCCTTCTCACTTGCTGATCTTCCTCTTCTTCCTCTTCTTCTTCCTCTTGATTAATGAGGACCTGAGGAGGTGGTCCATCCTTTTTTGGTGGTGGTGGTGGTGGTGGAGAAGCTCCAGCAGCTGCAGCTACAACACTTGCCATTTTTGCAAATTTCCAAAGTAGGTCTTTCTCTCATAAAAATGAAAGTCAGAGTGAGGAAAAAAAGTGGGGCTTTCATCATTTGGGAAAAAAAATGTTCTAAACCAATGAAAAGTGTTATTTTTAGGTTATATGACCTAGCCTTACATCATTAGGAAACCAAAAGTAAAATGAACCAATGAAAAGTTTTATGAACAAGTCACATGACCTGTTATGCTTACGTTACGCGTCCCGCTACGCACCCGGAGCGCTTCGGGGGCGCTGCGCTTCGCGCCTCGGTTCGCGCTCCGGAGCACTTCCGGGTGCGCTAACGCGGCACGTCATAAGACGCACTACGCGGTAATGCGATACGTCGTGTTTACGCGACGCATCACGATGTTGTTTTCTTGCGCAGCAGTTGCGCTTACGGAACGTTTCCCGGTTCGCGGACCGGGTCGTGGCACCAAATTGAGCTAACGAGAAGCTACCCGGTGCGCGGACCGGTAGCGAAACAAAAAAATATATACATAAAAAAATTATATTACAAACATATAAAATATATGTTTCCATTAAAATAAGAATACATTTTACAGCTTTTGATATTTGCTATTAAAAAACCATTGAAATTCACTGAAAAAACCATAGGTTATAGACCATATATAGTTAGGAATTAGCATTTACAAAACCTTAAAAATTCACTAAAAAACCATAGGTTATAGACCATATATAGTTAGGGAATAGCATTTACAAAACCTTATTTTACTCACACATAACCATTGAAATTGGCATACATAGTTAGTTGCACTAACTATATATCGCGCACCCGCAATCCACTGCTGATGATGTCACATATTACATCATTCATGACATGGTCAGTGACATCACTGATGACATCACTTATGACATCACCCAGTGACTGTATGTTTCTCTAAAGTTAAAATATGTCTTATATATTTAAGAATGAGTGGATGTATAAGTGTGTGGATGAAGGATTTAGTAGGTGCATGACTGACTGTATGAGAGAGTGATTAAATGTGTCTCACTGAGTGCATGGGTTAGTGACTAAACTGTCTTAATTTGTGCATCATTATATCTGCTGCATGTGTTGATCAGTTGATCAGTAGCTATATGAGTAACTATATGGGTTATTGGTTGGCTGCCCAAGTATTTGTATGGGATAGTGAGTGTGTGTGTGTGGGTGGCTGGGAGGTGTGTGACTCTGTGCATAGATGTGTGAACAGTTGATTCACTAGATGTATGGGTTCAAAACTGCATGTGGAAACAGCTGTATGGGTGGTTGACTGTGTGCATGAGTGTATTAGTGAGTGAATGGATATCTCAGTGCTACATGTCAAAGTTAGTACATATGTAAAACACAGTACATGTGAGAGTTGACATATATAAATTACTGTGTATAAGAGCCAGTGAATGTGTGAGTGGCTGCATGGATCATTGAAAACTTGTATCAGTGATTGTATAAGAGAATAAATATGTGTTAGAATATGTTTGAATAAGTAAGGTGTGTATAACTGTATAGTTGAGGAAATGGAGGTGTGATTGATTCTTTGCATGACTGACTAGGTGTATGAGTAACTCCATGGATGAGTGACAATATGTGAGTGTCTGTTTACACTGAGTGTATCTAAGGTTATATTAGAGTCTGAAGAGGTTCATCGTATTATCACATAAATGATATCATCAGTGATGTGATCAGTAATGTCAAATGAGATGTCATCAGTGATGTCATCAGTGATGTCATTTGAGATGTCATCAGTGATGTCATCAGTGATGTCACTGACCATGTCATGAATTATGTAATATGTGACATCATCAGCAGTGGATTGCGGGTGCGCGATATATAGTTAGTGCAACTAACTATATATGCGAATTTCAATGTTTTGTGTGAGTAAAATAAGGCTTTGTAAATGCTAATCCCTATCTATATATGGTCTATAACCTATGGTTGTTTCAGTGAATATATATATATATATATATATATATATATATATATATATATATATATATATATATATATATATATATATATATATATATATATATATATATATATATATATATATATATTCACTGAAAAAACCATAGGTTTCACTCCAGTTATAGTTAGCTGGAAATGTTACTGACATAAAACCATTGAAATTCCCACGTTATAGTTAGTTGGACTCACTATAACTTGCGCGCCTGCAATGCACTGCTGATGACGTCACATATTATTACATGTCTCATGAGTGAGTCCAACTAACTATAACATGGGAATTTCAATGGTTTTATGTCAGTAACATTTCCAGCTAACTATAACTGGAGTGAAACCTATGGTTGTTTCAGTGAATATATATATATATATATATATATATATATATATATATATATATATATATATATATATTCACTGAAAAAACCATAGGTTTCACTCCAGTTATAGTTAGCTGGAAATGTTACTGACATAAAACCATTGAAATTCCCACGTTATAGTTAGTTGGACTCACTATAACTTGCGCGCCTGCAATGCACTGCTGATGACGTCACATATTATTACATGTCTCATGACATGGTCAGTGACATCACTCATGACATCACTCATGACACCATCCAGTGAATGTATGTCTTTCTGAAAAATAAATATGTTTAATATATATGTAAAGGTCGATGGAAGAATAAATGTTTAAATAAGTGTCTTAATGGATGTTTTAAAAAAAAAATTGATTGGTTAACTGGCTTATTAAGTGTATCTTAGTGAATACATATATTAGCAAGTATTGTTTAAATATTTAAATGTTTGTATCAGTGTTTCACTTTGTGTATAAATGGCTGCATGGGTTGGTGAGTAGCTACATGTGTGTGCATATGGGTTATTAGATGTTTTTTTTAGTATCAGTATAAGTGTCTGTATGGTTTGGTGGGTGTGTTACTTAGCACATAGATGCATCAATGTCTGACTCACTGTTTGTATGTGTTTTGAAGACAGCATATGTGCAGGACTGTATGGGTGGATGAGTGTGTATATATGTGTGTTAGTGAGTGAATGACTGTATCACTAGTGTCTTTATCAGTAACTGCATATGTTTTAATCTAGTATATGTGAGTATTGATCTATATATGTGAGTATATGTGAGAGTGAGAGATTGAAAGAGTTCTCGTTTAAATAAGTATGTGTTTCTATAAGTGATTGTTTAAGAGAGTAAGTATGTGTAAGTTTCCTTAGAAGTTAGGTGGTAGTGTGTTTATAGCTGTATATGCAAATAAATGGATGTTCAATAGTTTATTTGCATGTGTGAGTATGTGTGTGAGTAACTTTTGGATGACTGTCAGTGTGTAACAGGATGTATAGGTGTATCACTACATATGATGAGTGAGTATATGTATGAGTGACTATATAGAACTGTTGGAGAATGAGTGGATGTGTATATAGATGGTGGTATTACTGAATTGGTTGTTGCAACTGGTATGGGTATCTCTATTTTTTTGAAAATTTTAGTTTCTATTTTTGAATATGTGTTTCAAGGGTTACATTACACTGAAAGGAGGTCTGTCACTCTGTCACAAGGATGGTGTCATCAGTGATGTCATGAGTGATGTCACTGACCATGTCATGAGTGATGTAATATGTGACGTCATCAGCAGTGCATTGCAGGCGCACAAGTTATAGTGAGTCCAACTAACTATAATGTGGGAATTTCAATGGTTTTATGTCAGTAACATTTCCAGCTAACTATAACTGGAGTGAAACCTATGTTTTTTTCAGTGAATTTAATAGGTTTTTTAAATGCTAATTCCTAACTATAACTGGTGTGAAACCTATGTTTTTTTCAGTGAATATATATATATATATATATATATATATATATATATATATATATATATATATATATATATATATATATATATATATATATATATATATATATATATATATATATATATATATATATATATATATGTATATATATATATATATAATTTCTATGGCAAAATGAAACCCCTCATTTTGTTCCTTTTCAAATTAAATGTATTAAGTGTTACCACTTTATTCCAATCAAGATGACTTCAGGTGTGCCATACTTTTGTCATAAGTAAGACTGTTAGCGTTCTAGTTGTTCTTTAGAACACTCTGGGACATTCTGTCATTGGGCTATAGTTGGGCTACATCTGGCTGATATTTGGGCTACATTTGGGCTCTTTTGTCTCTTTTGGCCATCTTGGGAGACTGCATATCAGAATTGTTTTATTGAAATATAAGAGGATTTGAGAAGTCACTCAAAATGTGCCCTAATTTTTCTTTCTTCAGCACTAATCATAATTTCAACGGCAAAATGAACCCCCTCATTTTGTTCCTTTGCAAATTAAATGTTTTAAGTGTTAACACTTTATTCCAATCAAGATGACTTCAGGTGTGCCATACTTTTGTCATAAGTAAGACTGTTAGCGCTCTAGTTGTTCTTTAGAACACTCTGGGACATTCTGTCATTGGGCTATAGTTGGGCTACATATGGCTGATATTTGGGCTACATTTGTTTCTCTGGTGGCCATCTTTGGGCTACGTTGGGCTACATTGGGCTACATTTGGGCTCTAACATATATATAGCCCAATGTAGCCCAATATATATTTTTTCAAAGTTAATTTTCGTAAAAACCACTGGAGCATATATCTTGAGACATAGCAAAGGCACATCGGGGTACCAGTCCCTACAATTTTGCCAAGTTTGGTGGAAATCCATTCAGCCGTTTGGGCTAAAAGTGAGTCCAACCGCGCTATGAAAATTAACATGGGGAAAACACATTTTGGGACCCCCCTTTTATCTCGGCCACCGCTTGACGAATCCCCACCCAAACTTTCAGGGAAGGAGCGGAGCGGAGCGGGACACCTACTTTGAGAAATTCACGAACATTCGTCCACCGGCGCCAAAGTTATTCCCAATAGAACGTTGCGGATTTCCTATAGAAAGTAGATCCTAACTATAACTAACTACTGGCGACTGCCAGTAGGTAATATATATATATATATATATATATATATATATATATATATATATATATATATATATATATATATATATATATATATATATATATATTCACTGACAAAACCAGTTATAGTTAGCTGGAAATTTTACTGACATAAAACCATTGAAATTCCCACGTTATAGTTAGTTGGACTCACTATAACTTGCGCGCCTGCAATGCACTGCTGATGACGTCACATATTACATCACTCATGACATGGTCAGTGACATCACTCATGACATCACTGATGACACCATCCTTGTGACAGAGTGACAGACCTAATTTCAGTGTAATGTAACGCTTGAAACAAATATTCAAAAATAGAAACAAACATTTTCAAAAAAATGGAGATACCCAAACCAGTAACAACAACCAATTCAGTAATTCCACCATCTATATACTCATCCACTCATTCACCAACAGTTCTATATAGTCACTCATATATATACTCACTCATCATATGTAGTGATACACCTATACATCCTGTTACACATCAGCAGTCATCCAAAAGTTACTCACACACATACTCACACATGCACATAAACTATTGAACATCCATTTATTTGCATATACATTTATACACACACTACCACCTTACTTCTAAGGAAACTTACACATACTTACTCTCTTAAACAATCACTTATAGAAACACATACTTATTTAAACAGGAACTCCTACAATCTCTCACTATATATACTATACTCACTTATATACATCAATACTCACATATACTAGATTAAAACATATGTCGTTAGTAATGAAGACACTAGTGAGACAGTCATTCACTCACTAACACACACATATACACACTCGTCCACCCATACAGTCCTGCACATATTCTGTCTTCAAAACACATACAAACAGTGAGTCAGTCACCAACCCCTGCAGCCACTTATACACAAAGAGAAACACTGATACAAACATTTAAATATTTAAACAATACTCGCTAATATATGTATTCACTAAGATACACTTAATAAGCCAGTTAACCAACCAATTTTTTTTAAAAAAAACATCCATTTACACACTTATTTAAACATTTATTCTTCCATCGACCTTTACAAATACATATATAAAACAAATTTATTTTTCAGAAAGACACACATTCACTGGATGGTGTCATCAGTGATGTCATGAGTGATGTCACTGACCATGTCATGAGTGATGTAATATGTGACGTCATCAGCAGTGCATTGCAGGCGCGCAAGTTATAGTGAGTCCAACTAACTATAACGTGGGAATTTCAATGGTTTTATGTCAGTAAAATTTCCAGCTAACTATAACTGGTTTTGTCAGTGAATTTAATAGGTTTTTTAAATGCTAATTCCTAACTATAACTGGTGTGAAACCTATGGTTTTTTCAGTGAATTTCAAAGGTTTTTTAAATGCTAATTCCTAACTATAACTGGTGTGAAACCTTTGGTTTTTTCAGTGAATTTCAAAGGTTTTTTTAATGCTAATTCCTAACTATATAAGACCTGAAAGCCCACCAGGAATCTCCAGTAAGCGCCAGGGGACTGCATTGCAGAGAGGTGTAATGAAGCCACAACCCTTTTTACACCTCTCTGCAACGCAGCCCCCGTGCATGTTTGTAGAGGGGGGACTAATTCCCCTTGCATACTGGGGGTCCCTGGATCATATCTGCCCAAACACCGATATTCCGAACGATTGTAAATGACTTTTCTTGAGAAACATTTGGATTTGGATTATCATGTCCTATACTTTGGAATTTTTGAAAGACTGACTTTGAGGATGCTATAAATTACTCAAGTCTGCCCGAATTGTGTGGGTAAAATTGATACCTAGTCACTTTTAATAAGAATATACTTATGTCTCGTCTAACATTTGGAAGAAATATCTAGTTATATGACAACGGGATACCAACATAACTTGAAGGAAATAAGAACGCCCTGAAGAAGTTCTGTTGTACAGAACGAAACGTTTCGGCTGGCGGTGGTACATAAACTTAAGGAAAATAAAAGCATTTGAATATACACCAAGATTCAGCGCTTCAATAAGTACTCTAAGTGATATGATTTGATTGGACTCATTGTGAAAGTGGTGCTGTGCCAAACTTTGGAATATTCTCCACTACTCTCTACTACTTACTCTCTCCTACTCTCTACTACTCACTCTCTACTGCTCTCTACTACTCACTCTACTACTTACTCTCTACTACTCTCTACTACTCACTCTCTACTACTCTCTACTACTCACTCTACTATTCACTCTACTACTCTCTACTACTCACTCTGCTACTCTCTCTACTGCTCTCTACTACTCTCTACTACTCACTCTCTACTCTCTATTACTCACTCTCTACTCTCTACCTCTCTACCTCTCTCTTCTTCTCTCTCTACTAATCTCGACCTCTCTACCGCTACCTCTCTACCTCTCTACCTCTACACCTCTACCTCTCTACCTCTCTCTACACGCACACATATAGACATATATGCATATATATATGTGCATATGCATTTATATATATGTATGTGTATGTATAAAAAAAACAACTAAACATTTTTTTTTCTAAACAGCTACTTTTAAAACTGTCATTCTTTTTTCCCATGGTACGCTCCCGGGTACGCGCACCCGTGCGCGTACCGGGCGCTCCCCCCGCGAAAATCAAAAAAAAAAAAATTTTTTTTTTTGCCTTGCGGGGCCCTTTTATGGCCCCCACATCAAACCTAGGGGGTCAGGGGGGGTCTACTCTGCCCCCTTATGTTCATTTCCCTCTTTGTTTTGGCCACCTCTTGTGTCTCGATTTTACCGAGACACAAGATGGCGGCCGCTCCGGACTGTTTAGAATGTTTACAGACACCCGAGAGCCAATCAGCTTTCCTCGCGCAAGTCGCGTGGCGCGCACGGTACGCGCACCCGTGCGCGTACCCGTGCGCTGCTATAGATATATATATTTTTTTGAACCTTAATTACTCAAAATCCACTGGAGCACATATCTTGAGACATAGCAAAGGCACATCGGGCTACCAGTCCCTACAATTTTGCCAAGTTTGGTGGAAATCCATTCAGCCGTTCGGGCTAAAAGTGAAATCGACCGCCCTATGGAAATTAACATGGGGAAAACGCGTTTTGGGACCCCCCTTTTATCTCGGCCCCCGCTTGACGAATCCCCCCCAAACTTTCAGGGAAGGACCGGACCGCCATGAGACCATTTTCCTGAAAATTTCAGGCAGATTCGTCAACCGGCGCCAAAGTTATTCAAAATAGAATGTTGAGATTTAACATTGAAAATTATCCTAACTATAACTACCTACTGGCGACCGCCAGTAGGTAATATATATATATATATATATATATATATATATATATATATATATGTATGTATATATATATATATATTATATGTATATATATATATATGTATGTGTATATATATATATATATATATATATATATATATATATATATATATATATATATATATATATATATATATATATATATATATATATACATATACATATACACATATACACACATGTATTCCAACAGTATGATACTTCACCAGGGCCTGTGGTGGGTAGAGCATTATTCCAGAAAAGACCACCACCAAATTTAGGACAAAAAGTCCAACACGAAGAAGGAAACGCTCACTCAGACTTGTGTATATGCAAAAAAATGGATTGCAAACATGAAATTTTTCGGCCACAGCCGTGGCCTTGATCACAGTACATGAAACACAAATCACAGTGCTTAAATCCATGATACAAAAATAGAAGACAGGTTATAAGTGAAATGCAAACAGAAAATGATCCTTGCTTTTGACCTTGAATTACAAAGAAGTAAGAGCAAAAATATACAAAAGAAATATACAAAAAAGAGGGGGCACTCTGATGTAATGAACTACCATTGGAGTGCGCTAAATTACAAAAGTTGTAATGCTGGTTTCCCCAGACAGTCACTATATCATGGTTAGCGGTCTAGTACTGCAATATGCAATAGTCAACCCATACTCTGCTCGTAAAATCATCCACAAAATATTGTCATATAAATGTGTGATACACCTAATGCAAGGTTGGAAAAACAAATAATCAGGGATTGCAATACGCATTCTTGCTCTAGTGTACTACAATTGTAACTGGAAATGCCTGTACCAGAGGAAAGTGGAAGTGATGCATGATGGACAGGGTAGTGCCTGAAACGTTATCGCTGATGGGAAAGCAGCAGATCAAAACCATATTTACTGGTACAATACAGGTATAAAGGTTTATTTTTTATTTTTTTGGGTGTTCAACTGTTTATTGCATGTTGCATACAGTACACTGCCGTTTGCGCCTACAACCCGGAGGCCGGCGGTATAATAAAGCGGGCACCGAGCAGGTGTGCGATGGTATGACACAGCCTTTTTACCGACAGCCCGGAGGCCCGGTGGCGTTTGGTAGTAGTGTATGCCCCGCAGTGTGTACCGTGTGCAATACAGATGTGGTGTATCGTTACAGCTGAACTTTTTCTTTTTCAGGAGCGTAATGGAGGAACATATTGGTAAAATAGTCAAATTTTTCCAGAAATAAAAAACAAAGAAAGAAAAGCAGATCAATGTAACATGAAATGATGATTCAAAAGGTGTCATTACAGTCTCAGTATTCGATTGTAGCATTAACCAATCATGCTCCAATTGTATAGCCAACATAGAAAGAGCGACCCACGTCAGGGAACAACATCTACTGTGAGCACCCAGGGCGGCAGACTCACCCAGCGCCATCAATCGTGCGTGCACGCAATGCAGTAACCCATTCAGCAAGGCAATCAAGCAAAAAAAAAGGGGGGACAGGGGCGCAGCCACCAACTGTGCAAATTACAAGCGGGCAGCAACAGCGGCCATCGATACCCTTCAACCGATACCCTCCGGGGCCCTCTCGGGAGCAGGTGTATTTTGAGTGCCCTCGATGGTGCTCGCAATGTACGCACGGTATGAGCCCCAAATTTCAACCGGTCTGGATGTCGAGGGGACCATTTCCGAGTATTCAGTGATGTTGAGGTTGCAATGTGCCATGCTCCTGAGCCAGGAGCTGTGGAGAGGGGGACGGCGGTCGCACCATCGCAGCACAACTTCTCATTTGGCCAGAAGAAAGCCTAGTGCCGCCAGTCTACGCACCGCCCTCGGAAACTCTGCCACATAACCCAGCAGGGCGATCTCAGGTATTGGGGTCAGGGTTAAGTTTAGCATGGTACCAAGGGTAGTATTCACTTGGGACCAGTAGTCATGCAGCTTAGGACAGGTCCAAGAAAGGTGAGCAAAATCAGCGAATTGGCCAACGCACTTGGGACAGTTATGAGAGCGTGAGGAGTCTATTCTGTGGAGTCATGCTGGTGTGAAGTACAACCTACGCAGGAATTTGAAGTGTAAGAGTTTGTGTTTGCTATTAATAGATACGTTTTTGGTCGCTTTGCAGCAACACAGCCACTGGTCATCAGAAATAGAGTATCCCAAATCGGCCTCCCAAGCAGCACAGACAACCTGATCCCGGGAGGAAATCAGGTGTGCGCCAGAAGGGTGCTGAATGACAAAAGTGAGGGGTGTCATCTCCTCCGGGGGAAGGGGAAATGTTGAGAAGGAAGCGCGCAGTAGGGATCGAAGTCTGGTAAGGACAAAAGAGTCCATGAACGTCCTCTCAGCAAATCTGTGATCCTCTGTCAGCGTGAAAGCGTGCCCTTGTGGGAACAGATCTCCTATCGTATCTATATGGTACTTGGACAACGTTTGGCGCACCACCGATTCCCCGGTAATCGGGAGCCAAGTGGCGTTTGGCAGTCGAAGGGCCTGGAAATATAGTTGTGGGAGGTCGACCAGTCGGCGCAGTCTCCCCCACGCCCAGCACGTAGATGAAACCATTTGGATGTCTTTAGGATCTCTCGGGAAGCCCAACGGGAGTGTGGTAGACAATGAACTCGGCAATATCAAGTCGGCTTCTGGCTTTAGATATGGGATCCTGGCGTCAGGGTGAAACCACAAATATGCATACGAGCACTGCGCCACCAGAAAGTAAAGGTAAAAGTCAGGGACGCCCAGTCCACCCCGGTTGTATGGGAGAGTTAGCACTCGCCATGCCACCCGTGGGGTTTTGTTGCCCCACACCAGTGTCAGGAGCAAGGAGCGAAGCTGTGTGAAGAAAATCTTAGTGAGGGGTATGGGTATATTGTTGAATAGGTATAGAAACCTAGGCAAGACAATCATTTTGATGATAGCGACACGACCCACCATGGGCAGTGGGAGCCTATTCCATCTTTCAATTTGCCCCTCCAGGGCCGTCAGCGCAGTGCCGTAATTCAGTCTAATAATGGAGTCCGTCTCCAAATGTATATGAATACCTAAGTATTTCACGGAGTCGCAGCACCATGTGAGGGGAAAAGAGCTGGACCTTTCGACAGTGCTGGGCGTGAGCGGGAATATGACTGATTTGTGCCAGTTAATACGGAGGCCAGAGTATTTGCCAAATCTGGTAATTTCTAGGAGTAATGGCTCCAGGTTGGTTTGCGGGTGTCTGACATAGAGGATAGTGTCGTCCGCATATAGCGAGACCAGGAGTGGGCCAGTGCGGAATTGGAGGCCACGATGTAAGTGCCTCTCCTGGAAGTGACGGACCAGTGGGTCCATTGCTAGTATGTATAATAGGGGAGACAGAGGGCAGCCCTGCCTGGTACCGCGCGCCAGCCGGAACTGGGCGGGGAGGGTACCATTGAGGCGGAGGCGGGCGACGGGTAGGACATACAACAATTCAACAGTGTTGACCAAACATTCCGGGATGCCCATGCGGCGCATTACAAACATCAGAAAAGGCCACTCTAAGGAGTCAAATGCCTTCTCAGCCTCCAATAATATCGCCGCAGCTGGCGTGTCGGGGTCCACCTGGTGCAGGACAGAAAACAGGGTGCGGAGGTTGAGGGAAGTGGAGCGATGAGGGATAAATCCCGACTGGGCAGGCGAGATAATGGCTTCCATCAAGAGGGAGAGGCGCATGGCAAGCGCTAGGATTTTATAATCAAGATTCAAAAGGGACAGGGGCCGGTAGGATTCAGAGAGTGTAGCGTCTTTGCCTGGCTTAGGTAACAACACAATGACTGCTTCCCTCAGAGGTGGGGGTAGGCAACCAGTTTTGAGCGCCTCCGCGTACATTTCTACCAATTGGGGAACCAGGAGGTCCTTGTAGGCCTTGTAGAAGTCAGCTGAAAACCCATCCAGCCCCGGGGACGACGAGCTTTTCATAGAGTCTATGGCTTCTTCAACACTCTCTGCTGTTATGGGGTCTGTCAGGAAATCAATCATCCATCTCTGTAAAAACACCATGGCAATCTCATTCAGATAATCCCCTCTCTCAGCGGCATCGTCAGTCAGGGTGGAGGTGTAGAGGTTGGTGTAGTAGGACAGGAATGCGGCACAGATCTCAGGTGTGGTGTGTACCATGTCCCCCGTCGGTCCCCTAAGCTCAGTGATGTAGGAGGAGGAGCGGGGGGACTAAGTAGGTGTGCTAGACGTTTGCCAGGTCTATCCCCTTCCCCATATTGTCTGGCCGTATATGATCTGAACAGGAAGCGGAGCTCCCGCTCAGCCTCCTCTCAAAAGTCCACCATTAATTGTAAGCGCCTGCGCTCCCTGTCCTCAGTGTGGTGCAGCAGTTGCGCCGTGTCTAGCGCCGCTATATCACGCTCCATCCGTGAGAGGGCAGACCTGACTTCACAAAGCATTCCAGTGTGTTTAGTAATGCAAACTCCCCTGATGGTCGCCTTAAATCCCTCCCATAGAACAGCCTGGGGGTCCACCGAGCCCGTGTTTAAATCAAAATATTCAATTATGGCCTCCCGGAGCTCCTCTGCGAAAACCGGATCCTGTAAAGCCCTCGCAGGGAAGCGCCATCTCCTCTCATAACCCCCCTCCCGGGGGATCCCCAACCGAAGCACCACGGGGGAATGATCAGACAGTGTGCGTGGGAGTGTAGTGAGGTCCGTTACCCACCCAACCACCTCTGGGGATAACAGCGAGTAATCGTTCCTGGTCCAGGTGTCGTGAAATCCTGAGTAGTCGGAATAGGCGGGGGTAGCAGTGTGCAGTAGTGTTTCAATGTCCACCAGGGAGAAGCGCGTGCAGATGTCACGAAGGACTGGGCGTGAATGGGGTCGTGCGTCTGGGGTAGTCGCCGTGCTGTCCCTCTGTGGGTCAAGGAGAAGATTGAAATCCCCACCCATCAGCAGTAGGCCAGGGTCCGAGTGTAACAAGTGTACCAGTATGTCATTGAAGAAAGCGGGGGTGTCAGTGTTTGGGCCATAAATCCCAACAAGAGTGACCCTATGTCCCATCAGGGTTCCCGCAACTATTACATATCTGCCATCCTTGTCGAGGATGGTGTGATGCGGTTGAAATGGGAGCTGTTTGTGGATACAGATCGCTACCCCCAGGAGTATCTGTTGTAGTTAGCGAAGAATCGATGTGTGCCCCAACTCCTGGCCACCCTAGTAGCGGAATCCGCGGTCAGGTGGGTTTCCTGCAGGAAGATAATATCGATTTTGTGCCTAGCGATATAGTTGAGCACCTGTTTGCATTTTCTGTCATTGTTCAGGCCCCTAACATTCCAGGTCATGAGCGATAGTTCCGAGGGGCCCAGCTGCAGTCCTAACTTGGCCACAGGGGAGAAGTAGGGTTAAATGACCTGTAGTATGAGCCGGTAAGTATCGCAACAGTGACTGCATAGACTTCGGGACACCTGTAATCAAAACAAAACCCAACAAAACCCATTCCCACCCTCCGCCCAGCCTCTCGTAAAACCCAAAGAGGACCATCCCACCCGATGAGGAGGAAAGACATAACATCATGAACAGTGAAAGTACAAATGCAGTTGAAACCTCAAAAGGTCCCAAAAAAATAAAAGAACCAAGAAAGCCCCCAGTGAACACGGCTATCGCCAGGGTGGGCAGCGACGCCACGACATACGGGCAATAAAAACACTGTTATGGAGAAGACAATCCAGTGAATCACAGCCAGCGACACGCACTGGGCCCAATGCTAGAGTGAAAGTAAAACCAGGAGAATAAATGTCAGCCCTGCCCAGCGCCAGTGAACAGGTCCACGCTTTGTTGAGTGTCTCCCTGCGCTGGCGACGGAGCTTTGGAATTGGTCGAGTTCTGGGAACCGTTAGCCTTGTAGGTTCGACAAAACTCCTGCACCTCCGACAGGGAGTCAAAAATGCGGGCCCTGCCGGCCACCTCCACCCTTAGACGTGCGGGGTAAAGCATGCCGTATTTCAGGCCCAGATTACGCAGTGTGGCCTTTACTAACCCTGGGCGAAGAACTACGCTCCGTTCGCGGAGTTTGCGGAGTTTCGGCAACTCCGCGCTCCGCGGAGAACGCGAAGTTGTCGAATACTCCGCAAACTGCTGCGTAGCGTAGTTCTCGCGCGCTCAATAGCATTTTCGCGTGCGCGAGGATGCTTGTCGGTAAGATCGAGTTGCCGAACACGCAGAAACTACAATCTGGCACAGAATAACTCGCGAACACGTTAGTAGTGACCGGAAATAAGGGGACGCGAGCGGGCGGGACAAACCTCATGGGTAACTTCGCGCGCTACACATCCCGAGCATGCAGGCAATCAATCAATCAATCAATCAGGATATTTGTATAGCGCGCTACTCACCCAGAGGGTCTCAAGGCGCTTGGGGAAGGGGGTTCCGCTACTGCTCGAACAGCCATGTCTTGAGTTGCTTCCTGAAGCAGAGGTGGTCTTGGGTCAGGCGGAGGTGGATGGGGAGGGAGTTCCAAGTCTTGGCTGCCAGGTAGGAGAAGGATCTTCCTCCCATGGTGGATCTTCGGATGCGTGGCACGGCGGCGAGGGCGTGGCTGGTCGATCGTAGCTGGCGGGTGGGAGTGTAGAAGGTCAGGTGGTTGTTGAGGTACCTGGGGCCCAGGTCGTGGAGGGCCTTGTGTGCGTGGGTGAGGAGTTGGAACGTGATTCTCTTGCTGACGGGGAGCCAGTGAAGGTCTCTCAGGTGTCCGGAGATGTGGCTGTGTCAGGGGATGTCCAAGATGAGTCGTGCGGAGGCGTTCTGGATGTGTTAGAGTCTTTTCTGGAGTTTGGCTGTGGTTCCGGTATAGAGGGTGTTTCCGTAGTCCAGTCGGCTGGTGACGAGTGCCTGTGTGAACGTCTTCCTGGTTTCGGTGGCGAGCCATCGAAAGATCTTTTGGAGCATGCGTAGGATGTTGAAGCATGATGATGAGACGGCGTTGACTTGTCTGGTCATCGAGAGGGAGGAGTCCAGGATGAAGCCCAGGTTGCGTGCGTGGTCCGTTGGTTTGGGTGCGCTGCCCAGGGCAGGGGGCCACCAGGAGTCGTCCCAGGCGGAGGGTGATGATCCAAGGATGAGGACTTCCGTCTTGTCTAAGTTCAGTTTCAGGCGGCTGTTCCTCATCCACTCGACTACGTCTTTCATCCCTTCGTGTAGGTTGATTCTGGCGGTTCCTGGGTCGTTGGTGAGGGAGAGGATCAGCTGGGTGTCGTCGGCGTAGGAGATGATGTTGAGGTTGTGTTGGCGTACGATGGCTGCGAGGGGGCTCATGTAGACGTTGAAGAGGGTGGGGCTGAGTGATGATCCTTGTGGTACGCCGCATATGACTTCGGTGGCCTTGGATCTGTACGGGGGAGGCGGACTCTCTGGGTTCTTCCGGTGAGGAACGAGATGATCCACTCCAGTGCCTTCTCTTGGATTCCGATGTTGCTGAGGCACTGCACTAGGGTGCGGTGGCAGACCGTATCGAATGCTGCGGAGAGGTCCAGGAGGATGAGGGCCGCTGTTTCCCAGTTGTCGAGCAGGGCTCGGATGTCGTCAGTGGCTGCGATGAGGGCGGTCTCGGTGCTGTGGTTGGCACGGAAGCCGGACTGCGAGTGGTCGAGGCTGGTTGGGCGAGCGCAATTGGTGATCCACTGTGTGAGGTTGTGTGCTGCTTGGTTGGGGTCCGTTGAGCTGGCGGGAGGGTTCTGGCTCAGTGAAGTGGTGAGCTGGTCGGTGGTGATCTTGTTCCAGTTCCTGCGGGGAACCTGTTGCGGGTAGTGGTGAGTCGTGGTCTTTCTGAAGCTGAAGTGGACGCAGCTGTGGTCTGTCCAGTGGAGTCCGGTGGAGTGGCTGAAGGAGATGTACTTGCTGGAGGAGAAGACTGGGTCAAGCGTGTGTCCGGCGTAGTGGGTGGGGGTGTTCACCAGTTGCATGAGTCTGAGGTTGGCGAGGTTGTCCAGCAGGGTGGTGGTGGTGTTGTCGTTGTTGTTCTCCAGGTGGAAGTTGAGGTCCCCTAGGAGGATGTAGTCAGCGGAGGCGAGGGCGTGCGGGCTGATGAAGTCTGCGATGTCTTCGCTGAATTGTGTGCGAGGTCCTGGGGGTCTGTAGATGAGGGTGCCTCTTAGTGTGGTCTTCGGGGCGGTGTGTATCTGGAAGTGAAGATGTTAAGCGGCTGTGAGGGTGTCGTCTGAGTTGGTCGTGATGCGGATGGTGTTCTTGTGGACGATGGCGATGCCTCCTCCTGTCTCGTTGACGCGGTCTCTCTGGGTGATCTTGTATCCGTCCGGGATGGCGACGGCGATGTCGGGCGCTGAGGAGGCGTTCATCCATGTTTCCGTGAGGAAGGCGGCGTCTGGAGATGTGGTGTCGAGCAGGTTCCAGAGTTCCATGGTGCTCCCGAAGACAAAAAATGGCTCGCGAACGGGTCAAGCAAGCTACTACGCATTCTCGCGGAGCTATGCGTAGTTCGCGGAGTGCAAGTGCATCTTCGCGTAGCTCCGCGGAGTGCGGCTACGCGAACTACGCCCAGGCTTAGCCTTTACCCCGGTGTATTTCCTTCTCGCCTCCTGAACCATGGCGCTGAAGTCAGGGTAGAATGATAGGGAGTCGCCCTGCCATCGAAGTTCGCCCTTTTCTCGAGCGGCCCGCAGGGCTGCATCACGGTCCCTGAAGTTCATGGTCCGAGCGATGATTGGGCGTGGTGGAAGGCCCGGTTGTGGTCGCGGACCTAATGAACGGTGTGCCCTTTCTACCACAAACCCTTGGGTAAACAGGTCTCTTCCGAACAAGTCAATAAGAAGCTTTTCCACAAAAACGTCCATCCGGCCTGTTTGGGTCGATTCCGCAACACCCAAAACGCATATGTTGTTGCATCTTCCGCGCGCCTCTAAGTCCTCATTTTTTTTGGCCACCTCCTTCAAGATCTTCTCAACTCTCTCAAGACGTTTCAGCGTTTTAGTACCCGAGTCTTGCATATCTGAAATGCGGGCTTCAGCCACGTCTAATCGGCGATCATGGGCCTGTACTTTGGAGCCCATGTCCGCAAGTTTTTGTTCCAGCGTGTCAAATCTATTGTCCAGCGCTTTAAACCCAGCCCTCATCTCGGACATCATGGTAGCGACCATTGTAGTGGCGTTGTCCAATTGGGTGGGTGGCACCGCTTCCGAAGTGGCGCCCATGGCAGCATCACTGTTGAGCAGGGGGTTTTATCGAAACTGAGTTTACGCTGGTTAGGATCTCTTTTCCCCATGATCGCCGAGGGTCAGCCCGCTTTCTGTAGCAGCCAAGCGGGGAGGTGGTAGGCACGAGTTGAGGCCTGGCGCGGAAGTGCAGAGGAGAACGGCAATGTGGCAGCCGGTAGCCAAGACTTACTGCGGTGAGAGCTTCCGTGAGACGAAGGTCGTGCAGGCAGGGCAGGAAGGGCTGTGTAGTGCAGGTTTTGGCAGCAAACAAGGCCGGCAACCAACAGGAGGTCAGTCAGGCAGCGTACAGCAAACGGCCATGTGGCCGGGCATTGCTCTCCAGTAGTGGTGTTGTTGGCAAGGTCGACGAGTAGTAGCTGGTTGTCAGTGCGATTACCGCTAACGCCGTGGGAACACCAGATAAAATGGCGGCCAGTGGCGGGGAAACCGCCAAAAGTTCAGGATCCTCACCGCTCCGTGCTACTGTCGGGCACCAGCGGACACCACAGGAGAAGGGAGGCGGGGCCGCCCAGTCTCGTGGCAGCCCAGAACCGGAGGTCGCCCACCCCAGCCCAGGGGCCCAACTGTAGGCGCCAGCACCCGACCCGCCCGCCGATCCCCGTCAGGGATAACCGCTAATCCAGCTCCCGGTCCCGGCCCGCACACTAGGCCGTAAGGCTGCGCGCGGCCCAGAACCCCAGAACCAGCGCGGGCTAACCCCCAGGCAGACAACCAGGGAAGATGAGTACAGGCACCTGGCACCCAAGCGGGCCCTGGTCCGTAGGTGCAGCGCACCAGCACAGGACTTACCCGCGATCCAGGCGCAGGGAGAGCGGCCGCCGGTGGGGTGGCGACTTGCTCCTCCGCCGTAACGTCTCCTCCCGGGAACCCTTGAGTCCAAGTCTGGTATCAATCGGCAGCAAATCGCCGCCGCTGCAGGATGGATGAGGGGAGCGGTGTCAACGATGCCTCAGGCCCTCAGGATGTTGTGTGTAGGCCGCCCGGACAGCGGAGCTTCAAGCAAAGGCGGCCATCTTGGTCTCCTCCGTGGCCACGCCCCCATACAGGTATAAAGGTTGATCTTGTTTGAATACTAATTGCTATCCCGTCTAAGTAAAGTGAAATTAACTAATCGTCTGAATAAAGCTCAAGGGCCAAGCAAGTCAGAATTTCAAATAAAGCCCCAAGAAAACCCCCCTACAAATTGTAAAACACTGGCAGACTCGTAAGTGAGATAGTAAGGAAACAAAGAGGGGGAGGCTAGGGGAGGGTATCGGACGGTCCAGCCTGAAACCCAAGGAGTCAAAAGTGGGCAGTAGTCTGCTGGGTAATATGCCATATCCAGTCTGATGTACACAAATACGGTCAGCCCCACTTGAATCGGAGCACCCTGGCTTGCACTTCAAGGTATCCACATCTCACAAAGCCAGTGCATAATTGACATAAAAGTGAAACACAAACAATGCCAAGGGAAAGTGGGGCAATTCACATTTCATTGAGCTACCAAGTGCCAAATCTTATCTGAAATGTCCAAATGCACCTTACAGGTAGCTGAAGAAAAGGGAAGCATCCCTTCCTTTCCTCCTGCAAAAAGAAACATAAAGCCAGATATTAGTGATGGAGCAAGGATTCGCACGTAAAGCGACTTGCTCCTAATCAAGAACCTCGCCCAACTTGTAAAAATACTAATTCAACCTGTCCGTCATTTATTTTACCTTTTTCCCCAACACACGGGTGTCCCTAGGAGTCTTGCCTATGTGTCTTTTCATCCTAACCATGCTTGCACTACGGAAATGGCTGCTTTGCAGAAATCCAGTCTGCGCATGCGTCGGTCATACCCATGTGATGTGACGCACTCGCATTTTGGAGGGATATTGTTGCACATGCGCATTGTTGCAAACATGGCCGCTTGTCTCTAACCATGCTCTCTGCTTGCCACTGCTGCTTCTGCATATCTGTCTTTTTGCACTAAACCTTAATGCCATAGATATTATAAGGTAAAGGGGTGCAGTGAAGCTTTTAATGGTGTACAGTGTAATAATTTTTACGTGTGATTCTAATTTGTTCTCGCTTACTTTTCATGTACCGCGTATCTATGGGCCGGGGAACGGGGAGCCGCTCCATATTGAAGCTCTTCTAAACCCTGTCACGTGACATGGGAGAAACCCCACTGCGCAGAAGCTGAAACAAGCCAGCTGGCTCCCGAAGCACGATGCGCCTGGGAACCCACCTCGAAGATGCTGCAGTCCACCTTGACTGCGCAACATTGTTGCTATATACTGTGCACTTTCATTGTTTTCTATATTCCTATGCCTGGGAACGTGAACTCCAAGGGGCGGGTATGAAAAATTACATAGTAATGATGTGAACACTGAATTATAGGTGGTGACAATGACAAAGTCACCTCTCCTGACCAATCAAAATGTGGGAATTTGTCACTGGCAACATTTGTGGGTGGTCTAGGGGTCCCAAAACAGTATAACTAGCCTAGTATAGCTTAGAGAAATTGTCCGAATTGTCCGAGTAGCAGACCTGTCACTGACCCTACGAACTCTATAGGTGATTGATACAGAGCGCTGCGGAGCACTCTGTCCATACTTTCCACAAACTCAAAGGGGTGGAAATAGTCTTAAGTGCTGGCGAAGCACTTTGCTGGGGAAATTCGAAAACCCAATCGGGGTTACTGGCGGATTCTGTGCAGAGAAGGGGTAACGCAGGCGTTGCATCCGAAGCTGCTGGGGTTGGTCGTGCCCTCTGGTGAACCCAGTCCTGACCCAAATCCTGAGGGGTATCCTGTCCTGACTGTCCACGAGCTGTACCTGCTCGCTTTTTGGTATTCCAATCCTTGAGGGTCCTTGTCCCCGTCCTTCCAAACTGACCCGTGGCCAGGGTTAGTCTTCATTCTCGCACTAGGTAAATATCCTCCTTGGGTGTCTGTCTGACTATACTCTTACCTCTCCTTTCTTAATAAAGCACTCTTGCCTGTGATATTGCCTTTAAAGTGACTTATATGCAACTGTTTATTAGTGATGTTCCACTTCTCTCCCTACCTGTAGGACATTATTAAAACTGTCATATTATACTAGTGTGTTCCATTTTTCCCTTCCTTTAGCATGGTTGCAGTGAACTTAGTAAGAATAGCATAAAAGCCTAGTTTAAGTGCACATATTAGGTCCTTTCCATGTCCCTTGTGCTAGTTTAACGTGTTTGAATAAACTTGTTCCTCAATTACTCATACCCCGTAGTGTTCCCAATTTCTCTAATGGTACTTGCCCTAATACATAGTTACATTGTGGCATTGATATTAATTATTGATGTGCTGATTTGTATTTGCCTCATTATCTTGGCATATTCATTCTGAAATACCTTTTATAAACTTTAAAAACCCATCAGGTGTCTGTGGTCATTTTACAGTATAAAGTGTGGATAAATGTGCTAAGTACATAAGAGTTCTACTCCTTTTAGGAATCTTGTCACCTGTCCACTGCTAGCTCCTGAATCCATCAGGAGTAATGTGCCTGTGGTAAGTCAGGTACATGAATAGTAAGTGGTGTGAGAGTCACCCCCCGAATTACTCATAGTAGCGTGGAAAGGATTTCACCCGGTTCATGCAAACACTGTCGTCATATGCACGCCAGGGCCCAGTGCGTGGAAATTTGGTAAACTAGTGACCCGGGTGACCCGCGCGCTCTATCAGTAATTTTCTGGTAGCAGAGTTATGGTTAGGACTAGTTAAGATAGGTAGACAGGAAAGTTGATAAACAAACCGTAAAAATAAAAATGTGCTGCTAAGATTTTTTTTATTGATTGCATTGCTTCAAAATATTACGCAAATGTTATCTTTTTGAAAATTTATAAATTGTTTAAATGATTTATGTTATATTGCTGCTATAAGTATTATATGTCATATTAACAAAGTGTTAGTAAAGTGTTCTGTGTAGTCTGAATCCCCGGGGAAGTCTATAGCTAACGGTGAGCAGAATCCGGTTAGCTGGTGAGGTCACTTGTCGTGAGTTATTAGTGCATGGTTAGGAGAAAACCGGAAGCACTAATTAGGATCTTTTTGTATCTGAATAAGTGATAGCTAATGAGTCCTTTTGTATAAAACTTCCATTGTGATATCCCCTAGTAAGGGTCACATGCAGAAGGAGTAATAGGGTCTCCGAGGCTTGAATGGTAAGTAAAATAGTCCGCTGGTGAAAGCCTGACTTAGTATATATCCCAGAAAGAAGTGGATGAGTCAGAGGAGTAGCAGGTTCTATATTGCTCGTGTGGGAGGTTAGACAGAGAAGTCTATCCGGAGTGAATGAAAAGTAGACAGAAGTGGTTTACTTGTAGTGAGAGAAAATTTTTCTATCTATTTAGAACACTCAGACACAGTGGCGAACGTTGCGTGTTATTAACTAAAATTTGCACTCGCACTTTAGGAAAAATTCAAAGTTTCCGTTACCTTGTGAAGGAGGGAGTCGGTCGGAAGACTGCTCTGACGTCACTCCGTGCCGCGCTGGTATTGGTCGAGACAGCGGGTGTGTAGTGAAGCTGAAATTGTAAGGGAGGGGTGAGTGCCGGAGCGTGAGACCTCGTCTCGCGAAAGGTCGCGCACCCATTGGACAAGGGCTTTTGTAATCACTGTGTTGATTGGTTGGTGCGAGATAGAAGCCGCGCTAGCATTGGGAGCACAAAAGTAGCCAAAATTAATCAACAAGAGCTCGAAGATAGTTTGGAGGTGTGTATGTGGTATCCCGAATTTATACCTAATCCACAGCATTTGGGCTTCCATAAAGAACAGATTCTACGAGGTAGACCAAATAAAATGTACGGAGTTAAGAGAAAATTGTCCCTTGCTGACAAAATTAAGAACTACTTTAAGAAAGACCAGCCCATTAGAACCAGGGAGGGTGTGATCATTCCTCCGCCGGATATTCCTGCCTCATTCATGATGTTGGATAAAGGGTATCATACTTGCGTGTGGTTAGAGAACTGGGCAAAGTATACTGCAGATGACGGAGTCTTAGCCTTTCCTATTAATGGTTCCTTTAATGGCAGAATTCTGTTCAACTTACGAACCAGAATGAATGAATTACATCCCCGACCCAGATTAACTCAATACGAAGCGTTAGAAGAATGGGAAATTGAAGCCTTAGAACGAGACAGGCCCAGAATGGATAAGGGTTTGAGTAGGTGGTATCCCAAAATGCATAAAGAGTCTAAAGAGCAGAAAATGAAACAGTGGAGGCAGAATATGATGGTTGAAGGGTTGTTTCCCATGATGGGAGTACTGGAACAAAAGAAAGGAAAATGTACAGAGAAAACCCATCACTTAATGGCCGTGGGGGACTCTGAAGATGAACACCTAGAAGATTTATTGATGAAAAACCCACCTCCCTATGTAGCAGAGTCAGAGCCTTTGAGTTCACCAACCCCGTTTTCTAAATATCCTAGATGTAGGAGGGATAGTGAGACAGATGGAACGGGTACGGATAGTAAAACCAGTGATGGGGATGGGTTTTGCAGACCTCGTTCTACAGTCCAGAATTACCGTCCTTTTGGAGAAGACCCCCCTCGGTTGGTTACTCCGACAGCCCCGAATATTTACCCTACCTTGGTACCCCAAGTATTGCATGACAATTCAGCAGAAAAGGCTTTACGTGAGCGAGAAAAGGAAGCCCTGGCTAAACAACGAGATGATTTAATTCGGACCATAGCCCAGATACACCCCCATCCAGATTCACTGACTATCCCAGTAACTATTGGTCCAGCTATTCCTCTTTACGGGGATAGACTGGCCAGTCCACAAACTCCTGTTATAACTCCAATTATACCAACCCCAAGTATCCCTCCCCCGAGAAGAGAGCCACTCGTAGATGATGATCAAGAAAGTGAATGTGAGTCGGTGGTCTTGATGGATCTGCCCGTAGGGGAACCAGGAACTAGTGTGCCAAGGACAAGAAATCAGAGTAGAGCAAAAGAGGTTTTGATTGAAAGCACATCTGGGGTTAGAAGTGCCACGGTAGTGACTCCAGAGGAATTGGACAGATGGACAAAGGAGTTAGAGAAAGAGACCACCCCCCAACCAAAACCCTTAGAAATTTATAGGCTGAGGATAGAAATTGAAGAACTATTGGCCGGAAATGTAGGATTAGACCGGTTAAACTCCTTTAATGAAGAAGAGTTACTGTTCATCAGCAAGAACCTTACCCGAAACACTAGATTACTACATGAGAGATTAATGGACACCGCTTCTGACATGGGAATCGATGTTAGTAGATCCAAAATCCTTCAGAAACCCTACAGAGCGGATTTTTCAGACAAAGATTTAGAGAGCTTGAATGTAGTAGGGAAACAAATCCAGATAAAAGAATTACTGAAACTCCTACAGAAATGGGGGGATGTAGAAAAATGGAAAACCCGGTGGGCGAAGAAAAAGGAAGACAGTAGGGCTAAATCCCAAACTTCAGAATTCGTGCTCAAAGAAGTAGGTCCCGCAGAAAAATTGTGTCCCATGAGAGAGGTTCCTGGGGGAAAATACGTCCATGTTCCTTGGTCCCGACAAGATATTGTGTCATTTACAAATGATTTTCCAAAACTACGGGAGAAACCAGTTGACTGGTACAGACAGGTTGAACGCTTCATAAAGGTTCAGAAATGTCTCCTAAAAGACCTGGATGGGTTCTTCGACATTGTAGTACCTGTAGATTTGTGAACCGAGTGCAAAATTGAAATTGATTGGCCAAATGACGAATATGTGAGAGATCCCAAAACCGGAGCTCCCTCACCTGAAGTAATGAGGAAGTATGATCAAGTCATACAATACCTCAAGAAAAAGGTGCCCGCAAAGGAAACTGATTGGACCCGGATAGATAGAACTACCCAAGAGCGCGATGAAACCGTCCACTCCTTTTATGAAAGGTTGCTGCAAGTGTTCAAAACTTACAGTGGAATCGATAATGTGGACATGAAAGACATGACCCATTTCAGTTACAGATTCGTGCTAGGATTAAGGCCTGAAATATCTCAATGGATTCGAGAAAATAAAATCAGTTGGCAGGGTAAGCCCATAGATGATGTCCTCAAGTATGCCAAATACTGTGAAGATTAAATAGAAAACAAGAAGAAAGCCCTCAAGGAGAAAGTTATGTGGGCACAAGTGAAATTGGCTGAACAGCAAGAAAAACAGTTAAGTAAATTGAGTACTACTAATAATGCCCAAAATCCCAATACTGGGGGAGGAGGGAAACCCCGGGTAAAAATGAGTCGGGAGGAGGCTATGAAGAAATTCCCCTGCCACGGGTGCGGTCAGATAGGGCATTGGAGAGACGAGTGTCCTCACCTGCAGGCTGGTAATGCCCCTGTAAACGGTTTAAATCCACAGGTGCAGAAAGAGGGGACACGAAAGAACCAGCACCAGGTAAAGCTACCTCCAGTACCTCGCGCTCCTAGACAGAATTATAAGAATCAGGGTCAGCAGAATGAAAGGGCTGAGGTATGGGAAGGAGAGAATGAGAGAAATGCGGCAATTTCACAGTATTTGTTAAATGATTCTTTCCTTTGTGATGATCAATACTGACGGGGCCTGAGGGGGGAGGACAAGGAGTGCGTACTTGGCGCCTCCTTACCGGTAGACCAGACTGGACCATACATTGAAGGAAAGGTTGAGGGAAAAGACGTCACCTTTCTATTGGACACTGGTGCTACCCGTTCTACTGTAAGAACAGTGGATGTTCCTAACCTACCCCTCTCAGGAGAAGCAATCCAAGTAGTAGGTGTCTCCAATCAAATAATCAGTACTCCGGTAACTGAACCCATGGAGATTTCCATAGGAAATTTCAAGGAAATGCACAGATTTGTGGTCTGTGACTCCAGTCCCGTGAATCTATTAGGACGTGATTTGTTGTGCAAAATGAACTGCACTATCTTTTGCACACCAAAGGGTGTCGAAATTCAGACCCCAGATGAAGATGGTCTGTACAAACTGATGTTAGTTAGACCAGACACCGAAATTCGAACCTTGTCCATTGAAGACTTACCTGAAGAACTGCAGTTAAGAGTGGTACCCGAAGTATGGGATTTCACGGGAAAAGATGTGGGCTTAATGGCAAATGTGGACCCAGTTAAAATAGCAATAAAAACAAATGCTGTATACCCCAGAACAAGACAGTACAAAATGAGTGCAGAAGTAAAGGCGGGAGTCGCAATTGAAATAAACAGGTTGCTTGAAGCAGATATCGTACAGGAAGTAATGAGCAGTCCCTGCAATTCGCCCATCATTGGAATCAAAAAGCCTAGCGGAAAGTACCGGGTAGTGCAGGACCTGCGCAAGGTAAACCAAATTGTTGTACCTTGCTGTCCCATTGTGCCTAACCCCGCAGTGATACTGTATCAGATTCCTTGGAATGCGGAATGGTTCACTGTCATTGACCTGTGCCATGCATTCTTTTCCATCCCATTGCATCCAGAAAGCAAATTCCTTTTTAGTTTTGAATTTGACAGCCACGTCTATGTCTGGAATCGTGTCCCCCAAGGGTACACTAAAAGTCCATCGATTTTCAACCAGATCCTGAAGAAATGCCTTGAATCTTTGGTACTGCCAAGAAAGTCCGTTTTGGTACAGTACATAGACGACCTGTTGGTGGCGTCTAAAACTCAAACTGACTGTGTCACAGACACCATTGCCTTACTGAATCACCTGCTACTTGCGTCAGCCTAGAACAGAGTGAGAATATTGTCATGGGACATCCTGCCACTGTATATGTTCCACATTCTGTTGTGATCCTACTGACAAGAACCAAGACCCAGTATCTCACACCTAGTCGGCTGACTAAATATGAGAGAATTTTAATTGGTGCTGAAAATGTAATTATTTCCCGTTGCAATGTCTTAAACCCTGCAACCCTGTTACCTGTTCCTCTGGACGTAGAAGCAGAGGATGAAATGGAACATAACTGCATCGATTTGACAGAATTCAGCACTAAGCCACGTCCTGATATCAGAGAAATAGCCTTACTTGATGGGGATCGTACAATCTTTGTGGATGGCTCATGTTTAAGACATGAGGATGGAGGTCTGAGTGCTGCCTATGCTGTAGTCACCTTGACGACCACCCTGGAAGCATCTTACCTATGCGAAGTGAAATCTGCACAAGTAGCAGAACTCATCGCGTTGACAAGAGCTTGTAAGAGGGGTAAAAACAAAAGAATAACTGTTTATACCGACAGCCAGTACTGTTATGGGGTTGTTCATGACTTCGGCCAACTATGGTTACAAAGAGAATTCATGACTTCCTCAGGTACCCCTATCAGAAATGGAAAGGTGGTACAGAACTTACTGGAAGCAATTCAATTGCCCAAAGAATTGGCTGTGGTCAAGTGTGCGGCTCACAGATCTGGAAATGATGATGTGACAGCCGGAAATCGATACGCTGACCAAATTGCCCAGTTTTGTGCCCGACACAAAATGTCCCTCCAAATTGGGTTATGGGGTGGTGAAAACAGCTGCCAACTGATGTTGTTTGAGAATGTGTCTACATGGGAGGAATTGAGAGACTTACAACAGGCAACAGACAGGGAAGAAAAGGGCAGATGGAGGACAAATGAATGCCGAATCAGGAATGATGGTGTGGTGGTTGACCCCTCTGGTATGCCTGTACTGCCAGACAGCCTGGTAGATCCAATGGTCAGAATGATACATGAACCTACACATATGGGAAGGGATGCAATGTGTCGTGTGTTTGACAAAGTGTTCTATAATTCAAAATTCAGGAACCAGGCGGAAAGACTTTGCCAGAGGTGCCTAGTATGCCAGCAATTCAACGCAGGGAAGAGGACTGTAGTAGAACAAAGTACAATTGGAAAGGCAGTAGGTCCCTTTGTCAGGATGCAGGCAGACTTTATCCAGTTGCCCATGTGCAAAGGATACAGGTACGTCCTAGTAATAGTTTGCCTATTTTCTAGATGGGTGGAAGCCTACCCAGCAAAGAAAAATGATGCCATAACTGTAGCCAAACTATTACTCAGGGAATTGATACCTAGATATGGAATTCCAGAGACTATTGAAACAGACCAAGGTGGGCATTTTGCCAACGATGTCCTAAAGGAACTCTGTAGAGCCTTTAAAATGGAGCAAAGGCTGCACTGTGCCTATCATCCAGAGGCTTCTGGAATAGTTGAACAGATAAATGGTACGATCAAGTCCAGACTGGCGAAGATGTGTGATTCCACCAAAATGAACTGGATAGAAGCTTTGCCCCTTGTGCTGATGAGTTTGAGAAGTATCCCAAACAGAAAAACAGGCCTGAGCCCCCATGAGGTGCTAATGGGGAGAGTGATGCAACAGGCATGAGTACCTGGACACAAACTGCTAAGTATTTCTGATGATTTGATACTAGAATACTGCAAGCAGCTGGGTGACCAAGTGCGTTCTATCTCTCACCAGATTGGAGAGACAGCTGACGATTGGCCCAAGACTCCAGCACATAAACTGAAACCAGGTGATTGGGTGGTGTTAAAGAAACACACCCGGACGAGTTGCCTTGGACCAAAGTGGGGAAAGCCAAGACAAGTGATCCTTGTCACTACAACTGCTGTAAAGTGTGCTGGTGTACAGAAGTGGATCCATGCCAGCCACACGAAGCGGGTAACCGGAGAAAACGCGACTGAAGCTGAAGGCAGTCCAGCTGAGGAGACTCCCGAAGAGGGTCCGGATCTCGCTGACATCGAACTGCCGAGCACAAGTCAAGATGTTGATTGGTTCCCTGCCGACGACCAGGTTCTGGATCCAATACGAACCAGGAAATATTCCTACCTAGATAGTGAGTGGGATAGTGCAGGTGAGATAGAACTAGAGGACGAAGGTCAGGTCATCGAGACTCACATCAAACCTGATCAGGAAGTAGGCCAAGTAGGGACAGATCAATCCATTGACACTCCTCCTGAAACTCCAGAATCTGGAAAGGGTCAGATAGTGGTTAAAGTTGAAGTTCATGCGGAAGAAAATCAAGGGATCGAAGTGCATGAACAGGAACAGATAGATGTAGACGAACGTGTTCAGGAAGCAGAATCTAAATCACTTGAAAGAAAAGAACAAATACAACTCCAACCTGAACAAGGCCAGCCTAGAAACCAGGCAGAAGAAATAGATGAAAGACCTGGGACTAGTCAGACAGGAAGGGAAATAGACACTACCGAAATAAAAGTGCCACAACGAAGTGAAATCAAAAGAAATCACGAGGAAGAACAAGTTTCCTCGACCACTGAAAGCCACAAGAGTAAGGGTGAACCCCGATACATCAAAAGACGGAGGCTCCGAATAAAGACAGTTGAAGAAAAACTACAAGACCGAAAAAGGGCTGAAAGTGAAAGAAAAGCAGCCCGAGGCAAATCTCTCAGAAAAAGCGACAGAGTAAAGAAACAGAACAGGCTGTATCGGAGCCCTGAATGGACATACTTGGTGTTGGAAGAAATTGATGAGCCCAACCACAGTGGCAAAAGTGACGAAGAGTCCATTGCAGATCAGAGTTCTGACGAAGACCCTCCTTGAGACACACCTAAGTGAGCCTCTGGTATAGAGAAACAAAGAGGGGTCGAAAAAGAACTACCTGTAAGCTACAATGTCTGATTCAAACGTAACTGGAAGATCCAGATTTAGGTGTTGCAAAACTTGCTGTAAAATATGCTTATGTAGTGTAGCTATGTTGATAGTGATATGGATAGGACTAACAGTCTTTATACCTTTTATGATAAGTAAAGATCCTAACTTGTCACCTACTGAACCAGAAACATTAGATACAGAAATTGTACAGACTGAAGAAACTCCACGGAGTTTAGAGAAACGCGACAATACAGTTAGCCTGAGACACACACGACCTAAATTAGAAACATCAGAGAGGGTGGACTACATTTTCACAAAATGAGAAACAGGACACACTTAAATGTCTTTGCTAACCTTTTAGTGCACTATGTAGAAGCTATGGAAATAGAAGATTGTTATGTCTGCATGAAGCTACCCACTTCTGTAGCTGAAGGTGTGACATATCACCATTTACCCCTAACCTATGGGATTTCCTGTAGTATATTAGCAAGCTTGTTTTATAGAAGCACTTTACAGTACTATTATTCAAATGCTGACGTAATCTTTTCTGAACTTCCTATTAGAGGACACCTGAACCTTGTACATGTCAGAAGCGAGGTAACCCGTTATATGGGAGAATATTTCTTGACTATAGGTGACATAGACTTAAATGAAGCAAGACAAGCTAATCTGACCTGTTCCTTGCAAGAGCAGGAAAAGATGTTTATAAAAATGGCAGAGAGAAGGAGGGAAAAGTTTCAGAAAAAGGCAAATGACGAAAAGGATAGAGTCCCTAGGCGGGCAGAACATATGGACAACACCTCACAAGGCGAAGCTACTCCTGCTTTGTTGCTGGATTTTGAACGGAAAGGGAAACTTTGTCTCCATAGAGAAAGGACGGAGTATTATAACAATGTATTCATCGGTTCCAGCGAGTGTGAACATAATTACAAGGTAATTGGCGGTTGGGGTTTCAAAAATGGGTCAGAACCTGTGTTTCCCGGAATTTACTATATATGTGGGAACAAGGCTTACTTCAAATTGCCGGATCACTGGTATGGAAGCTGCTACTTTGGCATTGTTTTCCCAAAAATATACCATGTGAACAACGCTGCTGGAAGCAATGACGAAACTAATGGCTTAGCGCGTAGTAAACGTGAAAGTGTAGGAGAAATTGTAGGTGATATTTTTAGTGCACTTATACCTGGAATAGGGGTAGTTCTGAATACTCACAGAATCTGCAAATTGTCTACAGTAGTGGATCGGTTATCAACTGACACTGCTGCTGGATTTCTGCTGGTCAATACTGAAATGGTTGCGATCAGATCAATGGTTTTACAGAATCGCCTTGCTCTTGACACCTTATTGGCAAAAGAGGGCAGAGTCTGCAGGATGCTGAAGGCGCAACATTGTTGCACCTACATACCTGACAAAAGTATCGAACTTAAGAAATATGTAAGGAACATAACTAATTTGGAAAATGAACTCAAACCATTAGAGGTTGACAGGGCCTGGACGAGACTGACTGGAGGTCTCTCCTCTATAGGTAGTTGGTTTTCTAACTTAGGTAAAAATCTTCTATGGAAAATACTGATGCCAATAGCTGGAATAGGTGTGGTTGTACTGATCATATACATCTGCTGTAAATGTCAAAAATGCAAAAAGTACACTGTGAATAAAAGAGGAGTGAAGCGAAATATTGATGAGTTAGAATTAGAAGAATTGAGGAACCAAATCTATAAAAGGGCTAAGAATCACCACTCTCATAGAGAAGCCGAAAGAAAATTAAACAATAAGTCTGTTGAAATTGAGATGGAAGATATGGAAGAATGAAGTTGGCATCTGTTTCCTTTTTTGTGATGATAGTAAATATCATCAAAGAGGGGATTGATGGAGCAAGGATTCGCACGTAAAGCGACTTGCTCCTAATCAAGAACCTCGCCCAACTTGTAAAAATACTAATTCAACCTGTCCGTCATTTATTTTACCTTTTTCCCCAACACACGGGTGTCCCTAGGAGGCTTGCCTATGTGTCTTTTCATCCTAACCATGCTTGCACTACGGAAATGGCTGCTTTGCAGAAATCCAGTCTGCGCATGCGTCGGTCATACCCATGTGATGTGACGCACTCGCATTTTGGGGGGATATTGTTGCACATGCGCATTGTTGCAAACATGGCCGCTTGTCTCTAACCATGCTCTCTGCTTGCCACTGCTGCTTCTGCATATCTGTCTTTTTGCACTAAACCTTAATGCCATAGATATTATAAGGTAAAGGGGTGCAGTGAAGCTTTTAATGGTGTACAGTGTAATCATTTTTACGTGTGATTCTAATTTGTTCTCGCTTACTTTTCATGTACCGCGTATCTATGGGCCGGGGAACGGGGAGCCGCTCCATATTGAAGCTCTTCTAAACCCTGTCACGTGACATGTGAGAAACCCCACTGCGCAGAAGCTGAAACAAGCCAGCTGGCTCCCGAAGCACGATGCGCCTGGGAACCCACCTCGAAGATGCTGCAGTCCACCTTGACTGCGCAACATTGTTGCTATATACTGTGCACTTTCATTGTTTTCTATATTCCTATGCCTGGGAACGTGAACTCCAAGGGGCGGGTATGAAAAATTACATAGTAATGATGTGAACACTGAATTATAGGTGGTGACAATGACAAAGTCACCTCTCCTGACCAATCAAAATGTGGGAATTTGTCACTGGCAACATTTGTGGGTGGTCTAGGGGTCCCAAAACAGTATAACTAGCCTAGTATAGCTTAGAGAAATTGTCCGACTTGTCCGAGTAGCAGACCTGTCACTGACCCTACGAACTCTATAGGTGATTGATACAGAGCGCTGCGGAGCACTCTGTCCATACTTTCCACAAACTCAAAGGGGTGGAAATAGTCTTAAGTGCTGGCGAAGCACTTTGCTGGGGAAATTCGAAAACCCAATCGGGGTTACTGGCGGATTCTGTGCAGAGAAGGGGTAACGCAGGCGTTGCATCCGAAGCTGCTGGGGTTGGCCGTGCCCTCTGGTGAACCCAGTCCTGACCCAAATCCTGAGGGGTATCCTGTCCTGACTGTCCACGAGCTGTACCTGCTCGCTTTTTGGTATTCCAATCCTTGAGGGTCCTTGTCCCCGTCCTTCCAAACTGACCCGTGGCCAGGGTCAGTCTTCATTCTCGCACTAGGTAAATATCCTCCTTGGGTGTCTGTCTGACTATACTCTTACCTCTCCTTTCTTAATAAAGCACTCTTGCCTGTGATATTGCCTTTAAAGTGACTTATATGCAACTGTTTATTAGTGATGTTCCACTTCTCTCCCTACCTGTAGGACATTATTAAAACTGTCATATTATACTAGTGTGTTCCATTTTTCCCTTCCTTTAGCATGGTTGCAGTGAACTTAGTAAGAATAGCATAAAAGACTAGTTTAAGTGCACATATTAGGTCCTTTCCATGTCCCTTGTGCTAGTTTAACGTGTTTGAATAAACTTGTTCCTCAATTACTCATACCCCGTAGTGTTCCTAATTTCTCTAATGGTACTTGCCCTAATCCATAGTTACATTGTGGCATTGATATTAATTATTGATGTGCTGATTTGTATTTGCCTCATTATCTTGGCATATTCATTCTGAAATACCTTTTATAAACTTTAAAAACCCATCAGGTGTCTGTGGTCATTTTACAGTATAAAGTGTGGATAAATGTGCTAAGTACATAAGAGTTCTACTCCTTTTAGGAATCTTGTCACCTGTCCACTGCTAGCTCCTGAATCCATCAGGAGTAATGTGCCTGTGGTAAGTCAGGTACATGAATAGTAAGTGGTGTGAGAGTCACCCCCCGAATTACTCATAGTAGCGTGGAAAGGATTTCACCCGGTTCATGCAAACACTGTCGTCATATGCACGCCAGGGCCCAGTGCGTGGAAATTTGGTAAACTAGTGACCCGGGTGACCCGCGCGCTCTATCATTAGTACATAAGTATACGCTTGTCAGGATAAGAACATGTTATATACATTTTAAATTAATCAAAAGGAGAATTAAAGCAGTTTAAAACAACTCACTGTAATCACAATATAATTACTCTGGATAAAGATGAGTATTCATCTCTTTATCCTGATTCAAACCATCCGGGTGTAGGTTATTAAGTTCAATAATTAATTGTGACTTCCTCTTTCTCACTTTTAGGACCCAATCTCCACCTCTGTTTGATGCCTGAATCTGTTCTATGATGTATAAAGATGAAAGGTTTCTATTACCGTAGTGATTATTCAATAAATGTATGCCCACTGGATATTTGGGGTCTCTATGCTCAATGTCTCTTAGATGTTCTAATACTCTTTTCATAGCTGCAAAGACAGTACTCCTAATATATCTGAGGCCGCACAGGCATATTAGAAGATATATCACATAGTTGGTACTGCACACGAGAAACTGTCATATTTGGCATGTGTTACCATTGCATATTTCATAATCTTTGGTTATCTTGATACCTTCACATGTTTTGCACCAGCCACAGGAGAAGAAGCCCTTTAGATTATGTTCATGATGGTTGTTGGAAGAGGTGAAGTCTCTTTTCACTAAGATGTCTCTGAATGATTGGGCCCTACGATAGGTGAAGCAAGGGAAATTACTTATCTTCTTACCTATGATGGAATCCACATTGATCCTGTAGCCAACAAGATTGGTTTTGTGGACTCTACATCGACATAGTACAGTACTTAGGATTTCTGTGTGCAAGGAGTTTCATTGAGCACTCTCTAGCGTTGATACTGGCATTCTTGAAATAAAGGTTATTGCCTTTATGAAGTTGATTGTGTTAAAGCACAGACAACGAAACACGTAATGGCTTGAGTATCAGTGTGAATTTGTTCATGAAAAAAACAACACAAGGAATTATATAAAACTCCATAGTGTCATTTGTTTCATAGCAGACTCAGTGCTCAAACGTTTCATACATTTATGACTAGAAACTGTCTGCTGCTGAGTATAACTACAGGATGTCTTCTTCAGGAGATGGCAGATCTGGTGCAATTGTGTACACTAACTTTGAGGGTGTTGGTAGTTTGTGGCAGGGGAATTAGGTTGTTGCTGAGCAGTAAACCTTTAGTTAGGGCAGGATGAGCCTTTCTTCCCATGAGTGGGGAAAATGTCTGAAGCTGGAAACAGACCACAGCAGTGGCCACATTGTGAGTTATTTGGTGGCCTCGGCATTGTCTTCTTTAGTTGGCAACTTTGTGTATCTAGTTAATTGGTTCAGTTTTGGTGGAGGTAGAGAGCACTGCTTTCAAGTGAGAGGCTTGGGAGTTAGTTCAGTAGTCTGGAGTGAGTTAGTTACAAAGCGTGTCCAAGTATTACGATGCATGGTAGGGCCTTGGAGGTGTGTGTAGAATGTGTCTTCTGAGCTTTTACGAACCACTTTCATGAATGAATTGTGCATATATCTCCTCAGTTTCATATTACTGAGTACATCTGATGAGTTGCTGTATTCGGTTGAAAAAGTTGCCAACAGATTATTCTAGTCCCTTTTGCTCAATGCACCAGGAAGAAGTTCTGATTTGGTAGCAGGTAAAAGTATGGACTGAGTCCTGTGGTAGCTGGACATATGAGTTGGGGGGCTTCCCCAGTGAATGTTCTTCAATAGTTTTAAAATACCTTTCACACCAGATTAAGCAGTAGGGACCTGTTCTTGTTGTCTACAGTGCCAGTTGCACCAAATGTAGTTTCTAGGCGATCTACCACCAACTTCCATAATTATATTTGATTTTTTTATAACAAAAAATTTAAATAGTGAAATTAGACATTAAATGTGAAACCTTTTATTACAAAGTAACAAAGAATTGACCAAATAACCTCTAACAAAATGTAATACATATTAAATAAAATATAAAAATGTTATTGTGAGATTTTTTAATGATAATTTAGGAGATATTGTTAATAAATTCAATAAATATAATTACATTTAATATATACTTTATTAGTTCTGTATTCCATATTTAAAAGAAATATTTTAAATTATTTTACATGTATACCATATATAACGTTTTTTTCTGTATACTTTCCCATAACAAGATCTCCACCACAGTGGTGAAGATATCTGTCTATGAAAGAAAAGTTATTAGTAGTAACTTTATACCTGCAATTCAAGCTGAGATACCCCGCTATATGAATTGAGGGAGTGGAGACCTGTACCTCTAAATAGTAAATATCAAAAAAGTGTAGTTCTACACTGATGTGCAGTAGTAAATTTACAACACCAAAGAGATTTACACATGTAAATTTACTCCGTGAATCAGGCCCCAAAGTGTTCACCACCGAACCCGTCTTAACAATTTTCTTTTTTTTCGGGGAGGAAGAGTGAGAAAGAAGTACAGACACTTTGTGGAAAAAACAACAAGGGCGTAATACAGGCCTCTGCAACCCATGAGACGTAGAGGGTTCCCCAGCCTTTCAGGGGCTCCTCACTCAGCTGAGCGCCAATGAATATCTCTGTGATACGGGGGTGTTGGGGGACCCTCTCCATATTCTGAAAGGGAGCCCCATCATTTTACGGTTCGCCAATGCCAAATGGTGGAGGGGCTGCACGCTTTCAACCATCAGTTTCTCAACCTGGTTGGGGAAGGGAAAGAGATTATACAGCCCCAGGTGCAGCCAGGGACAATGAACATCGTCACATGCTGGGCATAATATGTTCTCTGCTCTGAAGGCCAGTTGAGCAGCTGCGGCTGGTAATGTGTTGTTAGCACTAAAATTATGGAGCAGGCGGGTGACTGGTGTTATGTCGTGGGGGCCTAGGCCCACATGGTGGAAGGACTGCGACACAGACACCAGTTAGGTAGATGGTTAGTGAGCCTAGAGCAGGTGCGCTCGGCTCCTTTTATTAACTGTGTCACGTGATGTCGTGACATCAGTGGTGGGTGGGTGTTAAGTGTAGGCTTTACAATTTAACCCTTGCCTGTGTCTGCTAGAACACAACATTCCTCCCAAAATTTGATAAAAATTAAGGAAAAACAAAAGTCTGACTCTGTGGGAGGAAATAAGCAAATATACAATAATTACAAATTTACATTGAGTCTCTTCAGATGCTTGCTTGATGACAACGATGGAAATTGCTGCTGAAAACTTTATTTCTGCTTGGCTTGACGCCCTGGTTCTTGGTGGGCGTGCGCTTGTGAACTTGCGCCTTGGAAGTGTGTTGGTCAGTCCATTGAGATGTTGTTTTTGAGGATGACGTCAAACAGGATGACCAGATGTTAGATTGGGATGATGGTGTCTTCCCCTGGTCCGTTGATTTCTTCACTGTCAGCAGCTTGGCTTCACATTACAAAGATGGAGTGTCTGAAGGACATTCTTGTCACTAGGACGCCTCTCTCTCGGGAGTTCTCCTGCCACAAGATGTACCGGAGGCCCTTTACATCAGGTTTCCACTGGGCCTGGTATTATTCCACAGCGTTGCTCCAACTCAGTCTGCGTGTGAATGGAGGAGACGATGGGGGTACTACCTCTCAAAGTCCGTAGCTCCACCTGGAGGGTAGTTGTTGACTCCTGCCTTTGCGCACAAGTTTCTCTTCTTCCTGGGACGTGCAGGTTAGACGGCGATGGATTCATCTCTCGTGTCGGGACCCTCTGCCACCGGTGTCCCTGAGGCCTTTGCCCCTTGGATCTCCACGGGCTGGTGTGGAATGGTCAGTTCTCCTTATTCAGGCCATCTGAGCTCCCTCCGCTTCCAGGTTTCCGCTCGCTCCCAAAGGTGGGTGTTGCCAATGTTCCGGCCTGTGCTCTCCTACCGTCCAATGGGTCGTCGGGGTCTTGTGAATAGATGCCTGATCTGTTCTTGGTGCTCTCAGTGTTCTCCTGGACGTGTGGGTCACTTTACACGGTGTTGTGGTGTGTCACCTCTTCTTCTTCTTGTAGGTGTGTGGACTTGTTACACATCTCTTCACCTTTTCCTGATGGTGTCGTGCCACATGACTTCTTACTTCAGTTCTTTTCTTCTTCTTCATGGCATCGTGCCACTCTTCTCCCTTTCCTTTTCGCGTCACAGTGCGGTCACCTTTCTTTCTTTGTCTTGCTGACCTGGCTTCTTCAAGCAGCCTGCACTACCGCCTGTTTCCGTCTGGTCTTGTCCTGTCTTTACGACACTGTCTTCTCTCCACTCTTCGGTGACTGGACCGGTCATTACGATCTTCTCTCTTGCCTCCTATTACTTCTAGTTATTGTTGGTGTTGCGTCCGTTTCTCCGGGTTTTCTTATCTCTCAGTTCACGGACGTCTTCTGGCAGGACATGTTCCTCCTGACTTGGCAGAATTTCTTCTTTCTTCTGTGGCGACCATTTTTGGTGATCGGCTTTTGTTTGGGCACTCCTCTGGCTTGTCGGATCATCCTTTTTTCTTGGGCAATCTTCTTTGCTACCAGATGGGGTGGACAGCTTCCTCTTCGTGAGTCTTCTCGCTATCCGCGATCATTGGGATCGCCATGTGCTTCTGCTGCAGTGCTTTTTGCGTTGGCGCAGTTTCGCCTGCGCTCTGCGTGTGCTCTGCTTTTTCCGGAGGGTTAACTTCACCTCTCCATGGACCTTCTCTGGTGGATGCACTTCTCGTGCGCTTCCGGTGAGGCTCTTTAGCTTCTTGGGGCGTTGACCGTGCTTGGTTGCTTCGCCTCCTTTTGGCTGCGGGGTAACTTTGCGTTACTCTTCCGTTGCACGTCGGTGTGCATTGCAGTGGCAAGTTCTGGCTTCACTTGGTACCGTTGTGATACATCTTCAGTGTAGCTTTGTTCCTTGCGGTTCATTTGATTCTTTGGCGTCGTCGCTCTTCCACGTATGTATCGCACTTTTATTCTTCACACTTGGGTACTTGCCTCGCACGTCTTCTGGTGCTTCGGGTGTGGCTTCCTTACTGTTAGGCGCTGTTCTGTACTGTCCGCATCCGGGGTACACTGGCGCTCTTCCATTGGTTGCCTTTGGATCTTGCTGCTTGCGGTAGACGTTTCTGACTCTCCCTCGACGTCCAGCGTGAGGTTGTTGTCTCTGCTGCGTTTGCGGTGAGCACCTGTGACCACAGGCGTCACTTCTGCAGTGGTGATGGGTCTCCGTCGCTGTAGGCTTGCTTTCCCTTGTAGGCTTTCCCTTGGTTTAGCTTGTGCTTGTTTCCGGTACCAATCCTTGTTCTGCTTCCGCAAACTGTTGTGGGCTGTAGTTTTTAGTCTGCGTTGTTGCAGGTTTGCCTGGTAACGAGGTCTTGGCGTTGGTTTGTCCAAGGCTTGTTTAGTCTTTCTACTTCTTTTGGCTGCAGTTCAGAAGAATGCCCACTAGGTGGCAGTGGTGATCAGATTCTGGTTGCCTTACTGTTCCCTGTAGCTTCCTGCCGGCTCTCTTCCACGTGGATGGGCCCTTCTCCCGATGCCTGTTGCTCCAGATGCCCACAGGCCACACCACAGGGCAAACCACTCGAAAACACCACCGGGGGGAATCCTCCTGATCGCTGGTGAGTCCCTTCCTTATTTTTTCACTTTGAGGGCACACCTGTGGAGAGTTCTGCTTTGCCCTCGGGATGCCCGGCAGCCCTTCACACGCTGCGTGGGCGGGGGAGGGTTGGCGCTGATTGGGCGGGTTTCTTGGCGGCTGGACTCCTCTGGCGGATTCTTCACTCCTTCATGGGGAGCTCGCAGGCGGTACCTTTTTTATTGTTATTGTCCTCCCTGCCCGCGACGGCCTCAGTCCCTTCGCGCGCGCGGGCAGGGGGGGCTGGGGACCCTCTCCGGTCGCTGGGGCAGGTACTCGCGCAGCTCTTGACACGCTGCAGGCTCTCCCTTTCGACGGTTCTTCATCCCCGCCACCGCAGCCTCACACCCCACACGCTGCGCGTCTGGGGATGCTGCAGGCAGGCCGCGGGTGGGCTCCACTGGCGCTGCTTTGTTTAGTGTTCATTTTCGGGCATCATGGCCATGCCGGTAGGCTCCGCTGTTAGCTTACAGCGCCCAGCAGCAGTCCACACGCTGCGGGCATTTTTCTTTACCCCGCCGCCGCACTTCTCACACGCTGCGCGGCGGGGACGCTGCAGGCCGGCCGCGGGTGGGCTCCGCTGGTCATGCCTTATGTAAAGTTTAATTTCGGCCGCCTCGCACGCGGCAAGGCACCATGGCCATGCGGGTGGGCACCGCAGATCTGCAGTCATAAGAGGGGGGGTCGCTCCTGGCATGCGCCGCCCCCGGGGCCATTCACAGCCCTTGGGCTCACCTCCGGCCGACGGCCTATTCCCTGCTGCTGCGGCCGACTCGGGTGGGCTCCGGTCGGTCCACTTCGTGCTGGGGCACTGTTGCGGCCAGTGCAGGTGGGCTCTGGCCGGTCCCCTTTTCGTCGACGGCTAGGCCCGGGGCAAGGCACACACCCCTTGGGCCTCTTGGCGGCCGGCGGCCGGCGCCACCTCTTTAGGGGGTGCCCTTCACACGGGCAGTATTCTCCCCCCTTGCAGTAGTGGCTGCGTCACGTGGGGTGACAACCACTCCTCGTCGCCAATGTTATGTCGTGGGGCCCTAGGCCCACATGGTGGAAGGACTGCGACACAGACACCAGTTAGGTCGATGGTTAGTGAGCCTAGAGCACGTGCGCTCGGCTCCTTTTATTAACTGTGTCACATGATGTCGTGACATCAGTGGTGAGTGGGTGTTAAGTGTAGGCTTTACAATTTAACCCTTGCCTGTGTCTGCTAGGACACAACAATTGGTTTAAATGTTGCCACTGGCAGTGTATCACCTGCCAAACAGCTGGGCGGGCAAGAGTATGGAGGTGCCTGAGCGTTTGCTGGAGCAGGTTTGAAGTTGGGAGTGAAACTGAGGCCATCGGGCTTGAAACTGAGTGCCTGAGAGAGCAGAGTGCCAAAGATGGTGACATGACAGCGGGTCCTTTACAATCCTTGCCACCAGTGAAGCCTCATGTGGAAATGTTTGCAAAAATGAGACTTGGCTACAATAAGTAATTACTCGCCTGCCGTGAGAGTGACTGAAGACACAGTCCCTCATATTTCACAAGCACAAATGATACTGGCTCCAATTTGCTTACGCAGATAAACAGTGGTGGCTCCCCCGTAGTAGCAGAGGACCATAGCACCACTGCCAGAAGATGATAAATAAAACAGTATGAACACATTGTTGTTACAGTTTAATTTATCTCTGGGCTGCGTACATCTGATAGGAGGGGCGGGCTGGGCGATTGGCAGAGCGGAGTACTGTTCGCATGTCAGTGTGGCTGACCGTCGAAGGCCAGCCAATTAGTCATGCATACCTATGTTTCTCCAACCCAGGTGTGTTCCACAGCCGGGCTATAGAAACCCCACAGGCTCCAAGTCTGAGCAGCAAACACGGCCACTCAGACCAATCCAGATGCTGCTTTCATGATATATGGGAGCAGCGTCAGGATTACATGGCGAGCCTGTGCCTCGAGGCCCATCCACTTGCAGAGGAGGAGCAGTAGAACGATGCGGCTGGCAGCGGGAGCAGAGGGGAGCGGCAGGTAAGTGATTTTAATTCTTTTATTTTTTTATTTCCAAACCCCTCCTCTTCATCCCCTCTACCCCCCACCACCCGCCCTACTGGTTTGATTGGCAGCAGCCGCCACTGATAACAGGCTGAAACAAACATGCCTTAGTTGAAAGGTAACGGCTGTTGAATACCACAACAGCAGGGAACTCTTTTCATAACTTAAAAGACACACACCGATTTCCTGTACACTTTGGGTTGGGCATAGTTTTCTTGTCATGATCAAGTGCACTTTATGCCTGTACTTCAATTGACAGGCTCTTGTTGGGGGTGAGTCCCAGCCTAACAGCAGCAAATTACAAGAGGCAACCCTTCCCAGCTCAACACTCTCCCCATACAGTATGACATTCAATGCAATGAGCAGCAGAGAAATGGAAGAAATCCTCCCACTTACATGAATCAAGAATGAAACCCTAGTACAACAAATTCTTTAAATTTCAAAATTGTCCTTAATTAAATTGGAGGAATTTTCATTACTACCAACTTAAATTAGGCCCTGATTTGGGATAGTGAGTGAATGTCTTCCTTTTTTGCGACTCTCCAAAGCCTACAGCACGAAGTTAAAAAAAAGCACACTTAGCAGTAAGTCCATTTTAGAG
Source organism: Lissotriton vulgaris (assembly GCF_964263255.1). Taxonomy (NCBI): domain Eukaryota; kingdom Metazoa; phylum Chordata; class Amphibia; order Caudata; family Salamandridae; genus Lissotriton; species Lissotriton vulgaris. The sequence continues at coordinate 12,210 of NW_028245742.1, read as the reverse complement.
CGAAAGAACAGAATATAAAATGTTAACCTTGTTAAACTGGCGCATTTTCTTTCTCAGAAATGGAGCCGCCGCTGCGTTGTCTTCGCTTCCCATTCCACAAGGTCACGCGCTCCTCAGCCTTCATCAGTATGTATTTTTCCCATTAAGCACGGTAGCGAAAGTCAGTCACTGGTGGCCACACTATAAAACTTTTCAGAGGTACGATTTCCCAGAGTTTATTAGCAAGGGAAGAAAAAGAATGAATTTTTCATCCATCATGTGCCTCCCTATGCCACATTATGCGAAGGAACCCCCTATTTGAGGCCTGTGATATTTAACCTCCAGCAGTGATTAATGACTGCACCGTTTCCTAACTCCATGCTCTATTAATGTCGTTTTTTGGCCTCGTTAGACCCCATATTTAAGGTTGTCGCATCCTAATTATTTCTAGTCCACGTCTGACACCTGGAGTCCAACTTTCACAGCCATCCCTTGTGGTGTCATGCTAAATCAGGTGGAGTCGCGCCATCATACATACCGCCATATTAGAAACCGAGGCCCAGGGTTGCATTACTTAAATTTTGCAGTGGTGTAAAAAAATCACATCGAAGCAAATGTATTTACACCTGTTCTGCTGCTTTTGTAATGTGAAAAGTTGCGAACGTAATTGGCCGCAGCCCATATTACAGAAATCATTCAGCAGGAAGGCGAATAGGGAGAACATTATTTTTGAACATATTGCTAAAGTAAAGTAAAGCAAGATTATATGAGCCCCATAGATACATTGCTTACATAAATCATGTTTTACGTGTTTATAGATATTGTTTATTAAAGTGTTCATGAATATAATTTGTTTGAAACATGTCATATATTTATTTTGCAGTATTTTCCTGTGCACATAACACAACATGCAACAAAATAATTTTGCATTAAGATTAGGTGCATATTTCACATTTTCAAAGGGGAGAAAACGTGTTTGTGGCATTTCTTTACATGTAAAAAAACAATACCTAATAAGTTTGATTCCAATTTGTTTGGAGCCAAATCTCCCAGTTCTTGCTAGGCAAATAAGTGGTCTATGGCTCAACACGCATTAAGCCTCTGCCCGGGGTGCGAACAGACCGAAGAGACAGATCTGCACGTTCTGCTCTTCTGCCCCCTGTACTCACTCCCAGGCTAGAGCAAAATGGATCTTGCGGTTATGTAAGTCTAAGGGTTTTAGGGACTATAGAGAGGTGGTTAGATTGCTAAAATATGATTCCTCTGCTTTGGTTGTGTTCGCGACCTCTAGATATCTGTTTTCGATGTGGTGTATTAGAGGAGCCAAAATTAAATCGCATCTTGCCCTAATTGATTTTACACCCCCTTGAATTTACTTGGGATCTGCAACACACAACTACCCATATTATGTCTGTATGTAACCACCTGCTTTAATTTTTCATGCTTATATATTCTTTTACTTTTATTGTGTATAAAATGTTTTTAAAGTTTTTAGTGTTGGCCAGACTGTAAATTTACCAATGTGTTCTGCTTTTATGGTTTTCAACCGACAATAAAGCTTTTTTGACTTGACTTGCTAGGCAAATAGGTCAATACTGATTCAAAGGGCCAATAAGAGTCCGCAAATAAGCTTTGTCTATCCTGCCAGTGCCTTTAAATGTTATTATTATTTTACTCCTATTAGTTATTATATGATATAGACACGAACTGAGGCAGAACTAAGCACTTTTTAACTGAGCGATCTTCAATCCATTGACTGTGTAGCTTTCATGATCCATGATGCCATGCAAACGGGTAATAAGCTAATACATTGACTTATGATATGACAGACTATTTATAAAAAGAATCTAAAAGTATAGAAATTAGTCATTAATAATTGCCTATATGTCTGTGTTCTGATTACATGCTTTTCTAATTACTGTACTACTATGAGAGGGATCAACTTCAGAGGGTAAGAGACGCTAACAAGAATTAGTTTTATTTTTAACTCAATTTTAGCCAGTCAACTTCCCACCTTCCTCTTTTCCCCACTCCTCTCTCCCGCTTGACTATTAGAGTGGGCCAGAAAATATTTTGATCAGCCTTAGAAGTGAAATGAGAGACTGACAGGGTCCATATTGTTCCTAAAGCCGTCGTAGAAAATTAGTCTAATTGTCCTTGAGAGTTAATAGATTTCGGAATTCTGTAATGCCTGTAACATAGGGCCTGAATTTAATGGCGGTTGGGCTTTGGTCCGACTACCATCCAGTCGGGAATGGGACTGCTCGACTAGCTGTCGGCAGTACTGCTACAGGTATTACTGTGAGACCGCCTTTAAGGCGGTCGCACTGTGTATATTTTGTATTGCGGCATGTGCTGCGGGCTGTAGCACACACCACAATTAAACAAAAAACAAATTTTGCTCCTACACTATGTAGCAGGCACCACGAGGTGCCTGCCACATGGTGCAGGGATATGTAGGGGATAGCCCATATCGGAGGGTCAGGGGCAAATGCAGGTCCACTACTGGCCCAGGCCCCCAAGTCACCTTCCACCTTCCTTTTCATGGGGGGTTAACTGCCATGGAATGGCTGGCTGAAAGGAACATTGTAATTCGTACGGCAGTGCCTGAGCAGGCACCACCACCATTGTGGGGATTGCAGTCCCTCTAACGGTCCAATGGGCTCCGGTGGCGGTCGGTCTCTCCACCCGCCTTCCATCTGCCTGCCATCATAATGTGGCCAAGCAGGGTCCGCGGTGGCGGTCCCACCACCATCACAATCAGGACCATAGGAGTAGTGAGCCTTGTGGACATTTCGTTTAAGTGGCCCATGTTGTTTCGGCTGTATGGGTACATTTGTTGTTGGAATACAGGGTGTACTTGATGGAAGTGCAGGAGGATGGTGGAGTAAGAATGGAAGAATAAGGTAAATGGGGGACAGAAAGAACACCTCCGAAGAGGGTTTTAGTGGTAGTGGAAAGTGAGAGCTCAGGATGAGGCAGAGGGAAAGCCAGAAGAGTGCGGGAACAGAACTGCAGGAAATTAAATCATGAAGTAGAGAAGAAGAGTGGGCCTGGAATAAAAGACAGCGGGAACTTCTAGCAGGTAGGCTGGGAAATAAGTTGATGAACGTTCAAGAACAGGAAGTAAGAGCTGTTAATTAAACCAGTTAATGCTTTGGACATTGACAAGAGTGAGTAGTCTTTAGAGCCTTATGGTGAGAGTAAAATCTATAGTCATAAGGATGAGTTAGAGTTATATTGGAGAACACTGTATAGGAGCATTTAGTTCACGCAGCTGAGTCGAAAGGATGTAATTGTTCGTGAGCTCTGCTTGCTTCCTTTAAGGTGCCCTCTTTCATAACCAAGAGCATCAGTGGTGATTCTTCTCTCAAGTTGGGTCCTTCTGTGGATGGGTGCGTGTAGTGTGTCAATTCTAGGGATGCTACATACTAGAACTAGCACTTTGCACAAATAAGAATATAATAACATCTAAAATATGACTAAAATCTTTTCTCTTCATGTGAAACAAATTAAGACATTACATAATCAGCAAATCTGGTGGGTAACCTAACCATTCATCGTACAGCACTTCTAAGCTCACCCACCTCACCATAGTTGCCAAATTGTTGAGAAACAACAGGTGATCGAATAAAAAACTATTTATCTTGCTATCTTTGAGTTAGTAGTGAAGGAAGAAGATTGATTATCCATATTAGAAGCATTCGGACAAATCACATGCGTATGAACTGGCCTCAGGTTCAAACGTGTTGCCTGTTTGTCTGAAACTTTAGATAAGGACTTTGATATCACATCAGTTGTTAACATGTGGTAATTGTTTGACAAACAACTCAGTCCTATCTAAAACCTAATATACAAATGTTTAAAAATTCACTTTTTCAGCAGAGATAGGACTTAGATTTCGTTGTTCCACCATCCCTTTCCTTCCACTTCAATTACTCCCTAATGATTCAAAGGTTTAAGAGTAGTTGTGTACCTTGAATCACTCTTATTCCCTTTAAAAGTTTTTTGCTCAGTACTCAGTTCCCAACATCATAATTAATCGTTTGTGCTCCCTTTTTTGAAGCAGCATAAAGTTTAATTTTCATTTGTATAGAAAAACCCTCTCATTCTCAGTATACCTATTAATGGAAATATCAACAACATTCTGCTATTTTTTAGCCAGTCAGGTGGTAATTTACTCTTTGGTTCCCTGCCAATTAATAGTTTAAATGGAGACACCCCAGTTACAGAATGTTGAGACATGAGAAATGACCATACTTTTTCTTTAAAAAATTCCTCAAAACCTAGCCTGGCAGAAAAAGCCTTTGTATGCCTTCCTTAAGAAAGTGATTCAAGCACTCCACAAGAACATCTGAACTGTACAGTGCAGCTCTCAGGTGTTTAAAGTCATGTTTTCTCAAAAATACCCATCTGGTTAGAGAAAATATTCATTCCATTATCGATGACTATACACTTTGGGGAACCTTCAATTAAGAAAACCCTAAACAAGAATGTGATGACGTTTTTAGTGGTAGGCGAATCAGTGAAGGCAAAGAATACCCATTTTGGAAAATAGTCTGCAAGTAGGATTATATACTTCATGTTGACATATAATTGGTTAAATGAACCAGAAAAGTCCATGGCCACTTTTTTCGAGAAGTGGTCTGGTGTAATTAGTTTTCAGATGTTGTCCAGTGCTTGCTTGCAGACACTCTGTACAAGGAATAGCTAAATTATGTACTTGAAAATCCATGGGTGGTCAACAATAAAATTGTTGCTGTTTTTTAGAGGAAGCAGTGACACCCTGCTTTGTGCAAATTCAATAAGTAACCTTAGTAGACCTGCTGGATGTATGATACGATCATACCTCTAGCAGATCCCATCTCCATACATAAGTTCCAAGGTCACTTGGCCTTAAATGTAATCCCCCTTCTAAACTTCTAACACCAGGCAACCTTCATAGATATAGACAATTATGTGCTGAAGAACAGTCTCTTCACTTGCTACGTTAATCCAATCCGCTAACTGCAAATTCCGACACACTCTTCAAGAGCATCTATAGGTCCCCCTGATCGATTTGAGAGGGAACGTGATGGCATTGGGAAGGCCAAGGAGTGTGTATGCCGGGAATCGGGGAATTTCGGTGTTGAAATGCTTGTCGAAGCTCTTGAGCACTTCCTCCCAATACCCCTGAACCTCTGTGCATTCCCATAGGATGTGAGTGAGTGTCCCTTGTTGCCCGCACCCCCTCCAGCACCCAGGGTCCCTGCGTGGGTTGCCTTGATGAAGTCGTGCCGGTGTGAGGTGCCAGTAGTACGCTATTTTCACCGCCGCTTCCTTTCTGGCTACATTGCGGGCGGTGTGGTGAGCCCTGAAGTATATGTCCTGCCACTCCTTATCTGTGAAGGAGCGCCCCAGTTCATGTTCCCATCTGTTCTGTACCGCCGAACGTGCAGCAGGGGGAGGTGGGCCAAGCATCATGTATAGGTCAGTGATTGCGTGTCTATCAGATTTTTTCGTGTGGAGCCATTTTTCATAGTCTGTCAGGGGTCTGCTTACACGAGGTTGCACATCCTTTTCCGTGAGCCAGTGTCTGAGCTGGAAGTACTGGAAGCGTTGTATCTGTGGGAGTGTGTAATAGTCTTGTAAAGTGCGAAGTTGCATAAAGCCCTCGGGGTCGAAGAGATCGCCAGCCGCTTTACATTCTGATTCCCGCCACTGCGAAAATGACCCGGGGGCCAGCCCCGGAGGGAACTCCGGGTTCTCAAACAGGGGGGACATCGGGGATGGGAATGTGGTAAGGCCTTTCGGTACCGCTACTTTGTCCCATACCTGCATTACCGTCCTCGTAATGGGGAATTTCTTGAGGTATGAGGGCCTGTCCGTGTGTCTCAGGAATGGGATTTTCCATAGGGACATCTGACCCATGGCTCGATCTTGAAATAACCACTGTTTTTCTGATTCGGGTCTGCTCCATTCCAGGAGGTAGCGAAGTTGCGTTGCATGAAAGTAGCGAAGTAAGTCAGGTACCCCGAGTCCGTCGTCCTCTGTGGCCCTCGTGTTTAGGTCCCTGCGTAGACGTGGACGCTTACCTGCCCACACAAAGTGTGTGATGGAGTCCTGCAGTTGTTTGAGCATGCCAATCGGGGGTGTACCGGAATGGTCTGGAAATAAGTACAAGATCTTGGGGAGCAGGGTCATTTTTACCGCTGCCACCCGTCCTAGCCAGGAAAGCGGCTGACGGCGCCACCTCTCGAGGTGCTCCTTGAGGGCAGCCAGTAGAGCCGTATAGTTCCCCTCAACTGTTTGGATTGTGCTCGGGGTCAGAGAGATGCCCAAGTAGGGTATGGACATCTGAACTCGAAGGTCCCCATATGTTTGGTGGCCGCGCCGTGTCTCTTTTGCGTTCCGACCCAGAGGCAAGATGAGGGATTTCTCCACGTTCATATTGAACCCCGATACCTTCCCGAAACTCTCTATCTCCGACAGGAAAGCCGGTACTGATGTCGAGGGGTCCTCTAGGGCCACCAGGATGTCGTCTGCATACAGGCTTATGGTCTGTTGCTCCCCGCCGAAACGGACGCCCGTTATGGACCTGTTGTCTCGGATCCGTTGGGCCAAGGGCTCGATGTACAGAGCAAAGAGCAGGGGTGAAAGAGGACACCCATGCCTGGTTCCCCGTCGGATGTCTAAGGGTCTCGAGCGTATCCCGTTAAACGAGATCCTGACCTGCGGGGTGGCATAACAGCTAGCAACCCACATGCGGAACCGGTCTCCGAATCCGTAGCGCGCCAGGACGGCATCTAGGTATCCCCAGTCCACCCTGTCGAACGCCTTCTCGGCATCCACCAACAGGAGGATCGCGTCGGAGTCATTGTAGTGGGCTTTATCAATGACATGAAGCAGGCGTTTGGTATTGTCCGCACACTGTCTGTTGGGGATAAATCCCGCTTGGTCCGGCTCAATGCTTCCCGGTAGGCACGGGCCCAATCTAGCGGCCAGCACGCTTGTGAATAGTTTTAGATCGAGGTTAAGGAGGGAGATGGGCCTATACGCCTTGCACTGGGACGGGTCTTTGCTCGGCTTAGGGATGACTACGATGCCAGCGTCTAGCATGTCCTGAGGGATAGAACGCCTGCCCTGGAAGGAGTTGAAGACTCTGGTTAATAGCGGTGCAATTTGGGGGCAGAAAGCCTTATAGAAGCTGGCCGAAAAGCCATCCGGGCCCGGGGCTTTCAGAGGCTTGAGACGCGCGATCGCGGAGATGACCTCCTCGGTTCTGAAGGGAGCTTCGAGGAAGGCCTTGGTGGGTTCATCCAGGGGCGTTATCTCCGTGTTGCGGAGATAAAAGTCGGAGGGTGTCTGCTCGCTCGGCGGTTCCGCCGTGTACAGCGAGGCATAAAACCCGCAGAAGGCCTCTGCTATTTGGACGTCGTCCTGGGCGAGTGTACCGTCTTGGACATGGATGGAGGATATTTTCCCCCTCAGGTTCTTGGCCTTGAGGCAGCTCGCTAATAAGCGCCCTGTCTTGTTCCCCCCCCACATAGTACGTATGGCGCAGTCGCAGGGCTGCATATACCGCTCTATCCAGATCTAAACTGGCGAGTTGGGCCCTGACTGTCTTAAGCTGTCTCCATATCCTGGGAGCCCCGGTCCGACTGTGAGCTTACTCGAGTTCAAGCACTTGTGCGGACAAGGAGAACCTCTTTTCCTTCCGAGTTTTTGCTTCCGCCGCAGCCACCGAAATCAGCTCCCCCCTCGCTACCGCCTTAAGTGCCCCCCACACCGCAGTTAGGGAAGCCTCCGGAGTGTCATTGGTCTGTAAGTATTCTGTGATGCGGTCTCGAAGCCGTTGCGTCACCCCCTTGTGTTGCAGGAGGGCGTCATTGAGGCGCCATCTACCTTTCTGTTGAGTGACTATAGGGGTGTTCATGCGCAGCAACAGCGCCTCATGGTCCGACAACGCTGCCGGGAGCACCTCTACATCGTCTATCAAGGAAGACACGTCCGCGCTGCCGAAAAAATGATCAATGCATGCGTACGTGCGGTGTACGTGGGAGTAGAAAGTGTAACCCGGGGTGGCGGGATGGTGTCTGCGCCATAAGTCCGTGTACCCCTCTTCCGACATCCAGCAGCTCCCCTCCTGTGTGACCGCCCCGGCAAACCCCTGTCGGTGGCGGGACCTGTCAATGTTGGGATCCATCACCAGGTTTGTGTCTCCACCCACCAGTACCGCCTTAATATTAGGTTGCAGTGCATCTGCTAGTGCCCCCTTGAGGAATGGTTCTTGCTTGGTGTTTGGAGCGTACAGAGATCCTACAACCATGTCCAGCCCCCCCATGTGAAGTGTGTGGGCTAGGAATCTCCCCCTGATTTCAGCCACTTTGTCCCCTACTGTCCCCCTAAAGTGACGTGCCACTAGTAAGGCCACCCCCGCTTTCTTCTCCAGGGTCGAGGAGTAATGTTGGATTGGGAATGCCCTTGAGCGCATCCTGTGCCAGTCCTTGGAGAGTAGGTGAGTTTCTTGGAGCAGACAGATTTCCGCACCTGAGTGTTCTAAAAAGGACAGGACAGCCCTGCGCTTAATAGGGTTGTTAAGCCTTTTCACATTTAAGGTGAGAACTTTCAGCGGAGAACTAGCCATTCATGGGAGTCGTGTAAGTAGTGCAACATGTTCGACTTGCCCGGGGTCCGCCAGGTCCCCATGCCGGCCGGCGTCGACTCTAATGTACCACACCGGGAGGGATCCAAGACCTTCCTTCCCACCCACCCTGGGTCCCAACTTCCCCAACCTTTAACCCCCCTGCCCTCCTTGCCCAACATCTCTTCCCCCCCTTTCCCACACTAACCCCAAAACGTGATTCCCAACCCAAAGTCATAGTCCCAGGCCTATCCAAAGTCAAGTCAGGCCTGTAGGTAAAAGAGGTGAAGTAGGCTCTGGCAGTGGCAGCCCTTGCGGTCCCCCGCACCCCCCTTCCCCCCCCCCACTCAGAAGTAGCATTGTAATCTTGGCCCCCCATCGATGCACATTTTAGGAGTTTGCGGTGGTGTCTTTAACTACCTCTTCAATGGCCGCGGCCCTGTCCTTGGCAATCGTTCCTGGGTCCGGGCGGAGGTGGTGTTTAGGCACGCGGCGTCTCCTCACTTGCTGCCAGTCTCCGTCTGTCGAGTAGGTCCGGGCTGCTTGTGACGATCCCGGGGTGGAAGCCCCGTCCGAACCGTCGTCAGGAAGCTCGATGCCTAGCAAGGCGCAGGTGTCTTGAAGTGAGCGGAGTTGATGCAAAGTTCCTTCCCATTTAAGATCAGACGGAATGGGTGACCCCAGGAGTAGGGCACACCCTTGTCCCTCAGGAACGTGGTGGCAACCCTGAAGTCTTAGCGTTTCTGAAGAGTAATAGCCGAGAGATCCTGATAGAGCTCAATGGGATGGCCTCGGAAGCGGATGGGCTGTGCTTTGCGTGCGTCTCTCAGTATCCTCTCTTTGAGGGGAAAGTCCGGGAGGAACGCTAAAATGTCCGGTGGGGGGGCCGGGGCCCGGCGAGGCAATCCCACCCGATGCGCTCGGTCGATACGAATGGGGAAGTCGGCAGGTTCGTTGAGAACCTCACGAAAGAGGTCTTGAAGATATTCCATGACGCTGTTCCCCTCCGCTTTCAATGGCACCCCCCGAACCCATATATTGTTCCGCCGAGAGCGGTTTTCAAGGTCCTCCGCATGGGCCTGGAGGCCAACCTGCTGCTCCTTGAGACGGATAACTTCCTGTTGGAGGTGCACCAAGTCTTCACAGCGTGCGTGGTTCGATTCTTCCACCGCTACCACTCTTTCCCCCAGACCATCCAGGTCCCGACACAGTTCCCTCTGCTCGCTCACCAATTCCTGCTTTAGAGTTTGGAAGTCTTCACGCAGCGTGTTGAAGAGGGACTCTAGGAACGATTTCGTGATAGGGGCATCCGCAGTCTCTTTGGTCGGGGTGACAGTCTGAGTTGCCGGCGATGTGGGCGTCTGGGATTTCTCCGATTTGGAGGAAGACTTCATTAGGAGTTCGTTGATCGGTCTGCCCTCTCTGCGGGTAGTATTCGACATTGCGGGGCGAGAAGACGAGCAGCCTGTGCCCCAGTGGAGTGGAAATACAATGTCAGGTAGGCTCGCAGCTCTAGGCACCTGCGTGTCTCGATGGTGGGGCTTGGGGTGCAAGTGAGTGTGGCGTGCGTCCCAACTCTGCCAGAGGTCCGGCCCTCAGCCCCCGGGATGCAGATGGCAATGCAGGTAGGGGCCACGCAGCGTCTGTCCACAGGGCTCACAGCACGCCCTCCGGGCTCGGTTCAGGTCTAGCTCCCAGCACCCCGGGCACCGCAGGCAGCTAACCCCGGGCCCAGCGCGGGGCGGGCCCAGGGCCCACACCAATTCTCCTCCCGCCGGGGGCGCGAGCACCAGGCCCCCCGAGTCCCTCCAACTCCTCACCTCGATGAGCACTGTGTCTCGGATCGCCCCCGCTGCAGGCGGGGTGCAGGTGCTATTCCAGGGGTCCTTTCTGCTGCTTGTGGGGCCCAGTGACCTCAGCCGGGGCAGATCACAGCAGTCTCTCCAGGAATGGGCGCTGGTGCGTAGGCCCGAGAGGGGTGGTTGTGGTGGGGTCCTGGGCACCGGCGGGCCTCCGGCGTGTGCATGCCCACTAACCTTCTCCGCCGTGTGGGCCCAAGCCGGGGCCTAGCATGCAGCGCCGGTCGGCCGCAGTCCGCCTTGGGCCCCGGCCACCTCTCCTTCCGTTGTATTGCGGAGACCTAGAGGCCACAGATGGAGCGTGCCGAAGCCTCGTCTAGTCCGCTGGTGGCAGCCCAGCCGGTGCAGCACGGGGCCCGCTCTTTTGCGCCGGCAGGTCCGGGGCCCGCACAGGCCCAGGCCGGGTGCTAAATTAGGTGGTCTCCCGGGCTACAGCGCGGGTCAGCCGCCGGGCGTCTCATCCCCGCCAGCGACCGCAGTGCAGTTCTCCTGTGCCCCGGGGGGTCCTGTTACCAGGGAGCGGCTCTCGATCCACCAGCGCCACCTTGTAGCAGCGTCGGGCGACTCCAAGGCCTTGGCAGGTCCGCTCAGCGCGGGGCCCGATTCGCGGCTCCCTCCAGCCTCGATGTGCGGCGGCGGCAGAAACTTGCAGCAGCAACCCCACGGGCTCACTCTCCGGGGCTCCGGGTCCACCCCGCAGTGTGCTGCGTGGTTTGTAGCGCGTGGGGGCCAAATTCGCTTTGTACCAGGGGTTTTTGTAGGGGTTACAGGGGGATAGGGCGAGGAGCTCCGTGGCTATATGTCCATCCTGGCCGCCATCTTAGCCACCCGAGAATGTATTTTTTGCCTAAAATACATAAGGACTTAAACAATCCCCCCTTCAGGCCGATAGTTTCTGGCTGCAGTTCGATATATAAAAACCTGGGAAGATTTATCGACAATCATTTGCAATCATTCATACAAAGGTTGCCAAATTATCTTGAGGACACATCAGATTTCTTGAGAAACCTAATGATGATCAACCCTGATTCTACACAAGATTGGATTCTATGCTCCATCGATGTTATAGCATTGTACACATCAATCCCCCATGCACTAGGACTTGAAGCTGTAGAATGTGCTCTACTAAAAGAAGATAAATCCGAAACCGAAAATTGCTTTATCATTCAGCTTCTAGAGTTTTGCTTACCCAACAGCTACTTCATGTGGCAGGACAATTTTTACCTTCAACTCAACAGGACAGCAATGGGCTTTCCAAGTGCCTGTGTCTACGCTAACATCTTCATGGCCAAATTAGAAAACGATTTCATTATGGCAGATCAAACATGGAAAGATGGTCTAGTCTATTACAAAAGGTATATAGACAACATATTTTTGATTTGGAGGAATTTGCAAGCACATTTAGTTAAAAACATTCAAACCCTGAATCTAATTGATCCTAGAATACAATTCACTTACCACATGGACAAACAAGCCATCCCATTCCTTGATGTAATGGTAGAGCTAAAAGACAACCAAATACACACTAGTGTATATAAAAAACCCACAGACAAAAACACTGCACTACTACACGAAAGTTTTCATCCGAAAACCTTGATCAACAATCTACCGACTTCTCAATACATGCAAATAAGAAGGATTTCTTCGGAACAGAATACTTGTGATCAAGCGCTACAAGATCAAAAGCAAATATATATAGATCGTGGATACCCCTCAGATCAATTAGATACACAAATTTCAAAGGTCAAT
>NW_028245741.1:0-14856 GCF_964263255.1 Lissotriton vulgaris | reverse complement strand
AACGCATCACCTATCCTGCGTGGCAGTAAGGAACCAATGCATTACCTCCCCTGCGTGGCAGTAAGGAACCGACGCATAACCTCCCCTGGATTAAGGAACCGACGTATCACCTTCCCTGGGCGTAACAAAACTATGAATAACCTTCCCTGTGGCTGTTCTTGTTTATGATTTTGACGCATCCAAGGTACTTTGTGTTGAAAGTGTTGCATCTATAGTTTGCTATGGACAGAACTGTTTTTACCTTCTAAAAGTCATATTTTGATTATTGTATGTTGGATTTTTGTTGTTTTGGTCTTGTTTGGTTTAGATAAAGATTACTTATTTTCCGAAACTGGTGTGGTGTTCATTTGAAGTGTTTTTACTGTATTACTATATGTGTGCTCAAATGCTTTACACACTGCCTCTGAGATAAGCCTGTCTGCTCATGCCAAGCTAACAAGGGGGTGAGCATGGGCTATTTTAGATGTATATCCCCTGACTAAGAACAAGGGTCCCTAGTTGGACAAAGGTACAAACCATTGCTAACGAGAGACCCTCATTTCTAACACTATGCTTTCACCAAAATTGTGGAGAGTTGTAGAAATACCCCCAAATAGCAGAGGAGAGGGTGATCTACTATTCAGTCTACTATTCTAGTAATCATCGACTGTTAATAGGGCTGGAGTCCCGAGTATTGGGTTTGATTCCAGGTTGGGTAGTATGATAAACTGCCTGTCAGGCTGTGGCCCCATTCCATTCCTTCTCAGGGGCTCCTTGATGTCCACTTCATAGCGATACCACAGGAGCAAGGTAATCTGGGTACAAAGTGTGTGGTCCTATGTATAACAGTTCAACTAAACAACACTTCAGTTACAGCACACAGAATGCAAAGTCAACATCAAGGGTAACTAACCAACATACAAATGTAATAAAATAAAGACAAGGGATAAGAGAGGAAGCCCAAGAATTCAGTGTGCTTGAACCTCTCTGGTTTGTATTACAATCCAATGAGTCAAGTCAACAGAAGTTCGATTTGGAGGTAAAGGTGAATCTGGTGGAGACGGCTGCACACTGTAGAAAACCAAGCTATAAGGTGGCAGGAAGATGTCCAACCTCTTTCTCGAAGTGTTCAAAGAGACGGAGGATCGTTAGAACTAAATCATGTTCTTTGCTTATGAAGAGAATTTCAAATACCTCATCTGTGTCAAGACAACCTTTGATATGCATCTTTATAAGCTACACGTCATAGAGATGACAGGACAGTTTTGGAGAAAACCTCCAACTAGGTAGGATCATTCATTGGTGATTGTTCACAATTGAGCATTTTGGAAAGGGGCGACCATTCGGTCCCCCCGAACGTATGGTGGAGTACCCCGATCCCCCCGGGAAGCCATCTTGGGCGGGAGGCCAGTCTCGGCTGGTATGCCCGAAGCGGCGTAGCCGGGGCGCGCCTTTTCCCGCCCTGGAGTGGGTTGTCCTAGACACTGACGCGGCCGGCCACGCCCCCGGGGGCAGGCGGAGGCGGGTTTACGCCCGCCCGAAGACGGATAAAAGGAGCAACAAGCCAAGAATGCATCCTCTTGTTCCTGTGCTCTGAAGCTGCACCTCCCCGCTGCACGTGAGCTCGAGACGGAACGAAGAGCCAATTTTGAGCGTTGTAATTTTGTTCTTGTTCTTTCAGATATCTTCGTTGGAGAATGCCGGGCAAGAAGGTCGGAAAGCGGGTCGGGACCGATCAGATGCCCCGCATGCTCATAAAGGAGGTAGCCGATTTGAAGAAGCAGATGGCGGTAAAGAACGGGGAGGGAGGGCCGAAGCGAATCGTCGGACCAGCAGTGCCGGGAGTAGTCCCTAGCGGGAGAGGCAAGAGGTCCAAGAGGGGGGCACCTGGGGGGGGAGGCCCCGGTTCCCGATACACCGATAGAGGAGCCAACCCCGGTTCCGAAGGAGGGGCATCCGATCCCCGTGGTGGTCACCCCCGTGAACGGGGAAGATATGCCTCCCGAGTTGGCGGCACAACTGGCAGCGTGGTTGGGAAAAGATAGTGAGGGCACCACGGCTGACGACGCCAGGGCAGTAATGAGACAACTGCGGGAAGCTAGAGAGGCTGCAAAGGCACCATCTTCTGTTCCCCCACAGGTTCCGGTGGCTGAGATTGCAGTAGGCGCGAGTTCAGCAGCAAGTACAGCACCTAGTTCAGGTAAGCGGCTACTGCCGATTGCGGGGGAGGGGTCTGTACCCTCACGAAGGGAGAAAGTGGCCCAGCATGTTCCACTTGAAATTAAGGAAAAGATTTGGGCCGATAAGTATGTGAACATGTTTTCTTTGCTTACTGACCATTACGAGATGGAGCATGTGAAGGGCCAAAAAGAGCTTATGCATCCGAGTGTTTGGCGCGCAAAAATGGCCGCCTTTAAGGTCGACGAAAACATAGGTACTTGGGGCAGAGCGTTTGGCATTTTTACCTCCATTATGGGTGAGCGAAGGCCTGAGTTGTTGACGGAGTTGCCTATTTATCAGACACGTATCATGGAGTATTCTCTAGCGTACGAGGGCAATCAGTGGTTTTGTTATGACAATATTTTTAGGAAGGCTAAGGAGCACGACCCAGCTCTAACATGGGGTTGTTATGACTCCATTTCTTGGCAAAAAATGGAGAATTCAGGCATGTTGAAAGTACCATTGTCGGGGAGTAACGGGGGTGAGTCTTCCCGCCAATCTTCTGGGACACCCTTTCGGACGGGTGCAGGTAACGAGCACCACTCGAAGTCGAGTGGCAATGCAGGTAAAAGGGGGATTTGTTGGAATTTTAACAGGGGAAAATGTACGAGGCCCCAGGGGTCATGCAAGTTTAGACATGAATGTGGGGGGTGTGGACAGTCCTCCCATCCTGAGACCATGTGCAGAGCCAAAACGGGTGATAACGGTGGTAGGGGAAGCGCCAAACAGGTCTAAAATAGTCCGAGGGGCGCCTTTACCTACCCCGATTGATACCATGGCAATGATTCCTTGGCTCAACGAATACCCGGATCATGTCTCCGCTGGGGTGTTGCGAGACGGTTTTTCATATGGTTTCCGCATTCCAGTGGGGGATTTTCGGGGTGAAGCAATTTGTAAGAACCAACTGTCGGTCCTGCAGCATACGGCGGTGGTACAGGTAAAGATTGAGAAAGAGGTGACTCGAGGGCGTGTTGCCGGTCCATTCGATTTTCCACCGGTTGCTAACTTTGTTTGTTCCCCATTAGGGGTGGTCCCCAAGAAGGACCCGGGTGAGTTTAGGCTAATACATAACTTGTCAGCCCCACGAGGTCTTTCCGTGAATGATGCGATAGACCCGGAAGTGTGTTCGGTGCGGTACGCATCTTTCGATGAGGCCGTCGCCATGTTGAATCGCCTGGGGCCCGGGGCGCTGATGGCAAAATCAGACATCGAGTCAGCGTTCCGGTTGCTCCCGGTACACCCAGACGATCAGCGTCTTCTTGGTTTCATGTTTCAGGGTCGCTATTACATGGATAGATGTATGCCAATGGGATGCTCTATATCTTGCGCTTATTTTGAAAAGTTCAGCTGTTTTCTACAATGGGTATTCACAAGAAAGACGGGTTTTCAGCATGTTATGCATTATCTCGATGACTTTCTGTTCCTGGGGGCAGCCGGAGATCCAGAATGTGGACAGGCTTTAAAGGAATTTTGTGTTCTAATGAATCATTTTGGTGTGCCATTGGCACCAGGTAAGACTGTGGGTCCCTCGACTTCACTCGAGTTTCTGGGGATCGAGCTCGACTCGGAGGAAGGTTGTTTTCGGTTACCCAAAGAAAAAGTGTTAAAATTCAGGGCATCACTTGAAACTTGTATTCGAGAGTCTAAGGTAAACCTGCATCAATTGCAACAAACGGTGGGCCAGTTGAATTTTGCCCTCAGAGTAATGCCAATGGCCCGCCCCTTTTCCCGCTCGATTGCACAAGCCATGGTCGGCCTTAAGGAGGGACATCACCGCACGAGGCTCTCGGCAGAGATTCGCCAGGACATGCGCATTTGGTTGGCATTCCTGGCAGATTTCAATGGTCGAATTGTATGGAACAAGCCGGCGGTGTCCTCCGAGGAGCTGGGGCTGTGGACAGATTCGGCGGGGAGTTTTGGGGCCATATTCGGTACGCAATGGTCGGCTCAGAAATGGCCGTCATGGGGGCACGAGTGCGGGCTGACGAGTAACATTGCCTTCCTCGAGCTCTTTCCTATTTTGGTGGCCCTGAAAACATGGCCTGAGGGGTTCCGAGATCACTCTGTGGTGTTCTGGTCTGATAACATGACCGTGGTTGAGTGTATCAATAGTCAGGCAGCACGTTGTAAATGGATTCTGAGACTGCTTAAAGAGATTGTATTGTTGTGTATGCAGTTGAATGTGCTCTTTAGGGCGCGACATGTCCCGGGGGTGCTGAACCAAGCGGCTGATGCACTTTCTCGTTTCCGTATGCAGGCCTTCTGGGGTTTTCTGCCCACAGCGGACCCGGTGGCGGCACCCTTTCCCGAAGCTCTCTGGTCTCTCGGTGCCCCGAACTACAAAACCTCGTGGGAGAGAGTTTAGCACCCAGGACAAGGAAGGCATATGAAGGGGCGTTTCGTTCCTATTGGTCCTTTTTGGGTTCTGCTAGGGGGGAGCTTTGGGGCCAGGAAGAGCTTGTCGTAAAATTTTTGCTGTCTTTACATCAGGCAGGCAAATCAGTAGCTACGGCCCAGAGGCATCAGGCCGCCATTTCCTTTATGGCAAGGGCTCATGGGATCCAGGACCCGACAGCGTCTTTCGTGGTACAGAAAGCGCTACGTGGGTGGCAACGCCTGGAGGGTCGCAGAGTAGATGAGAGACACCCGATAGGTCTGGATAGATTGGCCCTGTTATTTTCTGTACTCCCTGCGACATGTTCATCCCAGTATGAAACAGTGTTATTCCGAGCCGCTTTTGCGCTAGCATTCCATGGGGCTATGCGGGTAAGCGAACTGGTGGCAAAGAACAAGCAGGATACGGTGGGGGGACTGTGCCGAGAGCACATTCAGGTTAACGTGGAGACGATGACTGTCTCGTTTGTCAGGTCCAAGACCGATCAGGGTGCGATTAGGGACTGCATAGTCATACATAGGATTCCCGGGTCTCCCATGTGCCCTGTTGTTTGCGTAGAGGAATATTTGGCGCAGAGGGTGGCATCATGGGGGGGGACCTTGTTGAGACACGCTGACGCCACCCCACTGACGAGGTTTCAGTTCCAGCGGGTGCTTGCGATGTCAATTTCGGCCGCGGGCTTGAACCCCGGCGAGTTCGGGACCCATTCCTTTCGGATAGGGGCTGCTACTGAGGCTACAGCCACGGGTCTGAGTGTGGAAAAAGTGAAACGTTTGGGGCGTTGGTCCTCGAATTGTTACAAAAGGTATGTGCGGTTGCACATGTTGTGAAGCTGTAATGATGTACTCACGCTTCTTGTTTTTGTTTGGTTTACAGTTTCGCAAGCTTACGAGGCGGGGCGGACTGTGCAGTCGACCCGACACCTGGGAACCAGCGGTCAGACATCACCGGCTGCGGAAAGAGAGGTGTGGGTCGTGGGCCACTCATACGTGAGGCGTGCCGCGGACGTATTCAAAGCAGGTGACATGATTCACATGGCTGGGGAATACGGGTACAGGGTGACCTTCTACGGAAGGGGCGGGCTCTGTATTGACCAGTTTCAATCCTTTTTCGAGGGTTTGTTAGGGCGGACAAGGTCACCGCCGTCTATAATCATAGTCCATCTTGGGGGCAACGATTTGGTGGCCACTGGTAGACGACTTCTTCTCGAGGCAATACTCTCCACAGTAAGTTGGTTGGCGAGAAGAGTTCCAGGGTGCACAATTGCATGGTCCCATATGATTCCACGGAAAGTGTGGCGGGGGCGAATTCGGTTTCTGCTCTGAATCACTCAGTGAAGAAAGTAAATAGCAAATTGGGTAGATTGTTTCGTTCAAGTACACTGCATTCTATTCCGCATGGTTGTATCAAGGGGGACAGTATGTATCTGGGAGATGGGGTCCATTTGTCCCGGGTGGGGAATGAGTTACTCATAGGAGACCTCATAGCTTGGCTAAAGAGTTTAAAACATGACCTTTAGGCAGGAGTTGTTGTGGGGGGTCCGGATAGCCGGTCAACTATCCGGCCTGTGGCGGTAAGGTCATGATCGGTGAGCAGTAATTGGAAGATCCCTATGGGGGGGCGTCACCCATTACGGATGGGAGCGCTCGGGGGAGGTGGCCATTGGCCCCTCAACGGGGAGGCGGTCCCTTCTAAGGATGGGCCGCCGAAAGGAAAGGAAAGGCGGTCAAGGCCCCTTCCTGGATAGGAGGGGCTACGGGCCCCTCCTGGGGAATTTCCCGGGGCCAGGACACCTGCGACGGCAGATGTGGTAAGTTGTGTGGGGTGGGGAGGGGGTTTACGCTACCTTCTAGACACCTCACACGAGTCCTCGGACGACCTTTAAATGGCGTCGAGTTCATTGGGGCCCCCGTCAAGTCAAGGGAAATTGGTGGATGCACTTGAGGTACGCCTCTGTGCGGTCGCCCCTCCCAAGTGGGGGGGGTATTTCTGGTTAGGGATCTGACACCGGTTACGACCTTGCCGTTGGCCCTTAAAAGTTAGGATGTACAATTTCAAGTTAAATGTTTTGTAGGATGTTAGTTCGGCTAGGAGAACCTTTGTATTAGAAATATGTTAAGGTTAGCCAAACATCGTAATGTGGAAATGAAATTGTACATAATATGAAACTGTTATTTTAATGTTTTGATTTTGTTTCATATTTTAATAAATACGGCCGGGAGGGTCACTCCCTCCCGCCTTCCAAAAGTTCAGAACCGTTTCCGGTTTCCCATCCTTGGGGATTGTGTTGAGAGGGGGTGGCGGGTATCTCAGCCATATGGAAAGGGGCGACCATTCGGTCCCCCCGAACGTATGGTGGAGTACCCCGATCCCCCCGGGAAGCCATCTTGGGCGGGAGGCGAGTCTCGGCTGGTATGCCCGAAGCGGCGTAGCCGGGGCGCGCCTTTTCCCGCCCTGGAGTGGGTTGTCCTAGACACTGACGCGGCCGGCCACGCCCCCGGGGGCAGGCGGAGGCGGGTTTACGCCCGCCCGAAGACGGATAAAAGGAGCAACAAGCCAAGAATGCATCCTCTTGTTCCTGTGCTCTGAAGCTGCACCTCCCCGCTGCACGTGAGCTCGAGACGGAACGAAGAGCCAATTTTGACCCACCCACCAGCCCCTGAGGACAGCCAGTTGTTTTAAATAAAGTTTTGATGTGGTAACTCTATTTCTTGCAGGTTGTGATGATTGTCGTGTTATTTTGAGTATGCAATAAAGAATGGTCATTTACAGTATGTTTTTTCAAATAAAGTAATTCTGCACTAGTGTTGATCAGTAATCATACGTGAAATAGTTATGGTTGTTTTGTAATTTAGTAATTTTAGTTAAATTGTCGTATTTATTTTGGTCGGGCGGTAAGATCATGATCGGTGAGCAGTAATTGGAAGATCCCTATGGGGGGCGTCACCCATTACGGATGGGAGCGCTCGGGGGATGTGGCCATTGGCCCCTCAACGGGGAGGCGGTCCCTTCTAAGGATGGGCCGCCGAAAGGAAAGGAAAGGCGGTCAAGGCCCCTTCCTGGATAGGAGGGGCTACGGGCCCCTCCTGGGGAATTTCCCGGGGCCAGGACACCTGCGATGGCAGATGTGGTAAGTTGTGTGGGGTGGGGAGGGGGTTTACGCTACCTTCTAGACACCTCACACGAGTCCTCGGACGACCTTTAAATGGCGTCGAGTTCATTGGGGCCCCCGTCAAGTCAAGGGAAATTGGTAGATGCACTTGAGGTACGCCTCTGTGCGGTCGCCCCTCCCAAGTGGGGGGGGTATTTCTGGTTAGGGATCTGACACCGGTTACGACCTTGCCGTTGGCCCTTAAAAGTTAGGATGTACAATTTCAAGTTAAATGTTTTGTAGGATGTTAGTTCGGCTAGGAGAACCTTTGTATTAGAAATATGTTAAGGTTAGCCAAACATCGTAATGTGGAAATGAAATTGTACATAATATGAAACTGTTATTTTAATGTTTTGATTTTGTTTCATATTTTAATAAATACGGCCGGGAGGGTCACTCCCTCCCGCCTTCCAAAAGTTCAGAACCGTTTCCGGTTTCCCATCCTTGGGGATTGTGTTGAGAGGGGGTGGCGGGTATCTCAGCCATATGGTTCTGTCACCAGATACATGGGGATGGTGTTGATTCAAATAGTGCAGACGGGGTACATGGTTTTAATAGATGTTTGCTGTTGCTGGAGTTCAAATGAGACTCTCTTCAATGGTTTAGTCTTTTTACATATATCTATATATGTGGTCAAAGAATCAATACCTGGAGGAGGTCAATAGACACTTGTCAGACCATTTGTATTAAAGAAAAGCCTCCAGACAAGGGAAACGTACTATCCAGAATAAGGTGGCACAACATTTATCCCAATGGAAGAGGCAGGGACTGTTAAGTAAGGAGGAACTGAGTTTTTTAAAAGTCGAATATCCTAGTACACCTGTCTCCTCTTTATTCCAAAAGTACATAAGAAGGTGGTCCCAATTTGGAAGGCCGTCCCAATTCCCGGAAGGCCAATTATTTCGGGCAGAAAGAGCATGATGGAAATGATATCTACGTATGTTGACTACTTTTTACAGCCTCATGTCATCAGCTTACCGTCATTTGTGAAAGATACATCTGACTTCATCAGAGAAATCAAGAGTGTTGAATGGCAATCTAAATTTCTGCTAGTAGTAATGGATATTGAATCCTTCTATACAAGCATTCATAATTCTGGTGGATTATCTGCAGTAAAGCACTATTTGGAAAGAGCATAGCCGCATGCTAATCAAAATGAATGAGCTTTGCCTGTTCAACAATTATTTTTTGTTTAATAAGGAAGCTTATCAACACTTGAGAGGTGTCGTTATGGGGGCATGCTTCTCCCAGTTATTCATGTCTCCATGTTGGTTGGTGGGAGGAGCATGCCCTCAGGACACAACATAGGACACAGTGGGAGACCCATAAAAAACATTATTGGTGTTATTTTGATGACATATGTATGATTTGGGAAGGAAGTAGAGAGGAAGCTATGAAGTTTGTAACAGCTATTAATATGAATTCACTGCTACTGTGAGTGATACGAGTGTAGAATTCTTGGATGTGGTTATGTACATTAATGAGGGGCAGATTCACACCAAGTTGCACAGCAAACAAAACACGGGTAACTATTTTGCATGCGGATAGTTCGCATCCCCTTCATTTGATCCAGAGCATATCTTATGGGGAGTTCTTATGGGGAGTTCTTGAGAATTCACTGTATTTGCAGTCTGAAGACTGATTTAAATGAGTGTCAGCAAGACGCTTTTGAACGTTTCTTAAGTCGGGGGTATATAAGATCCATGCTAGTTCGAGCCCTGAGCAAAGTAAATGAAAATCTCGGGCAGGAAATATTTTTACCCAAAATTGAATGCCTGGTAGCTCAGGGTCCCCTAGTTGTAGGCAACAACAGTGATAAGCGGAATATAAGACTTATCACTGCGTTTAGCAAGCAAGAACGTAAAATCCATCAGATCATTTACTCTCAATGGCCCATATTCTAAACTGACTTGACCCTTAAACCAATCCTGACATCTTTACCTGCCATCACATTCAGGAGGGCTACCTCAATGAGAGATGCTTTAGTGAAAGCCAGCCCTGAATTAACACCTAAGACCACTTGGTTAGCTAAATCTGGGTTTTATTAATGCAACTCGTGCCATACTTGTACGTTTGGCAAAATTCGAACACATTGTATGACAGCGTTCAGTACTAAACTGATCCCTATAAAGGATCACTTGACCTGTCGCACTGAGTTTGCTATATATTTATTACGTTGTACTTGTGGGCTTCAGTGCATAGGGAGCACTAAGATCCCTGTGCATAAACAGATTTTACAGCATATAAGGGCAATCGTAAATTCGAACCCTAATTACCCTGTTGCCAGACATTTCAAGCTGGTGCACCAGAATAAGGTCAAGTATTTTGAATATTCCATGTTGGGGGCAGTACCCATATCCGGATGGGGAGGAAATTGTGAAAAGAGCCTTCGCCAACTTGAAACTCTTTTTTTCCTGGCACTTGATACTAAGATGCCTAATGGCTTAAATACTAGCGAGGACATGCACAATTTCCTCTAGGCATTCCACCACAAAATATAACAATCAACGTAAGAGTGTCAATAGACATAAGAACCGGATGCTAAAGCCAAAAATTCAGAAAAATTATAGAACTGCTAGCACCAGAAAAAATTATTAGTATAGTGAAGAGGTAAGATACACATGCTCAGAGTGAACTAAAGGGACCCTCAGGCCCCAACTAAAAGCTGGTAGCCAGTTGTCTTCATTGGGTCCCAGATAGTTGAAAGAAAATCAGAAAAAGTGACTTAAAAAGAGTGTGGACTACTCCTCAAACGATTCATTTTAATGAGAGGGTAGCTCTAACTCTGTTAAAACCAGTGAAAAAAAATGGACTGATAAGTGGTTGTGTTAAATTGAACCATTAAGTCCTAATAGTAGTGAAAAAAATAATGAAAAGAAATGGTCAACACCGGTTCTTATGTCTATTGACACTCTAACGTTGATTGTTATATATGCATCTGTAAGGGGTATAAGAGTGTTCTTTTGACCCTTTCTCTCTTGTTGTTTGAATTGATTCCAGCACAAAAGCCTCTCAGTCGGCAAGTTAATTGTTTACATCATGATATGCTGTGAGGGTAACAATGATCTTGAAGTTTTTAGTCCCTGGTTGAATCTTCGAATAATCATTGTTACTAAGTTCAATTTCAGAACGCAGTTAGAGAATGAGTACATTTGTTCCCATACATACTAAAGTTCTCATTCATAAGTTCTAAGAAATTATGAAATTAGCACTTGCACTTTATTAATATTTAGCTCTGGATTGCAAATTATGTCTTGGCTGTTAAGATATATTTATAGTATTGCACAGTACATTTGCACTAGGTAGTTGTTTTTTTGCACATGAGCACAGGCCTTTATACATAGAACAGACTGTATATACATAGGAAAATTACCTTTGGTTGACTAAATTTCAAGCTTTGTACGTGCTTATTTTCTGAATTAATTGTTAATTGAGATCTAATATTGTTGATTTCAGCTGGACCAAGTGTGTGTTTTTTCTCTATTATCTCGATTCGTAATAAACAAATAATGTTCTAGTCAGATGAAAGCTATTAGCACTAGCACTTTAATATTAGTATAAAACATGGAAATAGCAATTACAGAATGTTCTAGTATGTTAGTAGTATTGAGGCACTTTAATAGCATTAGCACTTTAATTCTATCGCTGAACTTTGAAAACAAGAAAAAAAAATCATAACTTATGGGGAGGTAGTTTAAGTTCTACTTATAACTATCAGCATATTTTAGGCTTGAAATTTGCAACTTGAATATAGTCTTTTATCCGTGGTTTTGTAATATCGATTTTATCAGACCTTTTTATTGTATTATTACATACATATATATATATATATATATATATATATATATATATATATATATATATATATATATATATATATATATATATATATATATATATATATATATATATATATATATATATATATATATATATACTAGCAGCCCGTCCCGACGTTTTCCGGATAGGCTTTGCGAGGTGAAAGGTACTCACCAGCATTGCGCACCCCGGACACGGGCAGCTCCTTCCTCTCTCTTACCAATTACCCTTTTTTGCCCACTTCCCCTCAAAACTACCTGGCCTTCTGTTCTGAGAGCCTCAGCTTCACCTGTCCCGGCCATCCACCTGCACACCTACCCCCCCCAAATCTCCTGAGCCCAGTCACCTCATCCTCACACTATCACTCGAGTACACTTACCTCAGACTTCCCTCATCTCAGCCCACTCCCATGTGTACCCCATCACCTCCTCAGCCTATTACATTAACCCACATCACCTTTTAATCTCTACACCCTCCCAACCCGTCAGTTACACTTTACACCTCAGTCAGAACCCCCACCTCATCCCACCCATGTCCTTGCGTTCAGTCTCACTTCTTCAACCTACCAAAAGTGTACCTTTCCTCACCCTACCAGGAACTCCCTTACCTCACTTCAGTCCCCTTCACCCCTCCGTTCACTCCCTACCCTCTCACCATGATAGCCCGCGTCATCCTCGAGGACCGTCTCAGCCCCACGGCCCCACTGTCGCCGCCGCTCTCTTTACCATGACGGTGGCGGACATTGCACTGAACTGGGTGTCGGTTCCGTGCTCCTCCCCGCGCTCCTGGTGTACGCCGAACGCCGCGTTACTTTTCCTCCCCAGGGCTCCACTTTCACCGCCGCTCTCTTCACCATGATAGTGGCGCACATTGCACTGAACCGGGTGTCAGTTCCGCGCTCCTCCCCGCACCACGCCCACACGCCATTGCGTTGTATGCGCCCATGACGCCGAACGCTGCGTTATGCGCCCATGACACCGAACGCGGCGTTCATAACACTTTTCCCCTTACGTTCTTTCCCCCCCTAATGTATATGGTGTGGTGCTGTATAGCCTATGTCCATCTCCTGGACCTCCCCTTTCCATTGCTGTATTGGGTGTTGTGATTGGTGGTGTACTTTTCGAGTTTACCTGCCTCAAAGGTTCCCAGTTCTCGCTTTATAATAGTAGTATAGATATATATATATATGAAATATTACGATATTAAGAAGTATAGTAACAGTCAGTTTTTTCTTTTCACTAAACTTGATTAAAACCTTTTACAGTCAATATTGCACACATTCTATTTAAGTTGTTCACTGTCATGTGACGGGTCATGGGATCAAGATCACGTTATGCGATCGAAACGCGTCATGGCTGGCACTATGCCTGAGCAGCATTGGAGTTTATAATTTACACTAAATAAAGCACAGCACTACTGAAAAGGAATCATTGGAGTTGTGCATTTTTTCAGCGTGAAAGAGGTCCGTACCTGGGACGTTCCGTTGAATAGCAGAAGGGCCTGGGTGTGTGTGTGTGCGTGTGTGTGTGTGTGTATATGTACACACAAACACACACACACACATATATATATGTATATATATATATTCACTGAAAAAACATAGGTTTGACACCAGTTATAGTTAGCTGGAAATGTTACTGACATAAAACCATTGAAATTCCCACGTTATAGTTAGTTGGACTCACTATAACTTGCGCGCTTGCAATGCACTGCTGATGATGTCACATATTACATCACTCATGTCTTGGTCAGTGACATCACTCATGACATCACTGATGACACCATCCAGTGAATGTGTGTCTTTCTGAAAAATAAATATGTTTTGTATATGTATATGTAAAGGTCGATGGAAGAATAAATGTTTAAATAAGTGTCTTAATGGATGTTTTTTTTTTAAATTGATTGGTTAACTGGCTTATTAAGTGTATCTTAGTGAATACATATATTAGCGAGCATTGTTTAAATATTTAAATGTTTGTATCACTGTTTCACTTTGTGTATAAGTGGCTGCATGGGTTGGTGAGTAGCTACATGTGTGTGTATATGTGTTATTAGATTTTTTTTTAGTATCAGTATGAGTGTTTGTATGGTTTGGTGGGGGTGTTCCTTAGCACATAGATGCATCAATGACTGCCTCACTGTTTGTATGTGTTTTGAAGACAGCATATGTGCAGGACTGTATGGGTGGATGAGTGTGTATATGTGTGTGTTAGTGAGTGAATGACTGTCTCACTATTGTCTTTATTAGTAACGACATATATTTTAATCTAGTGTATGTGAGTTTTGATGTATATAAGTGAGTATATGTGAGAGTGAGAGATTGAAAGAGTTTTTGTTTAAATAAGTATGTGTTTCTATAAGTGATTGTATAAGAGAGTAAGTATGTGTAAGTTTCCTTAGAAGTAAGGTGGTAGTGTGTGTATAGCTGTATATGCAAATAAATGGATGTTCAATAGTTTATTTGCATGTGTGATTATGTGTGTGAGTAACTTTTGGATGACTGTCGGTGTGTAACAGGATGTATAGGTGTTTCACTACATATGATGAGTGAATATATGTATGAGTGACTATATAGAACTGTTGGTGAATGAGTGGATGTGTATATAGATGGTGGTATTACTGAATTGGTTGTTGTAACTGGTATGGGTATCTCTATTTTTTTGAAAATTTTAGTTTCTATTTTTGAATATGTGTTTCAAGGGTTACATTACACTGAAAGGAGGTCTGTCACTCTGTCACAAGGATGGTGTCATCAGTGATGTCATGAGTGATGTCACTGACCATGTCATGAGTTATGTAATATGTGACGTCATCAGCAGTGCATTGCAGGCGCGCAAGTTATAGTGAGTCCAACTAACTATAACGTGGGAATTTCAATGGTTTTATGTCAGTAAAATTTCCAGCTAACTATAACTGGTGTCAAACCTATGGTTTTTTCAGTGAATTTAATGGGTTTTTTAAATGCTAATTCCTAACTATAACTGGTGTGAAACATATGGTTTTTTTCAGTGAATTTCATAGGTTTTTTAAATGCTAATTCCTAACTATATATAGGGCCTCAAACCTATGAAATGTAATATTTTTTATAATGAATCCTAGATTGTATATTTATATAATGCTATTTTTATTTATTTATTTATTTATTTGTTTGCCCTGGAGCGCTCCCGGTGCTTAAACCTTGAGATTTATGAATAGTCACCGCATATGCCAAACAAACAGGAAACTGTTTTCGGCGAACATATAAATCTTTTACAAGCAACAATCGAGCTGAACAACGACTCAATTGTTGTAC
>NW_028245740.1:0-18555 GCF_964263255.1 Lissotriton vulgaris | reverse complement strand
TCTGACTATGCTATTTCTATGCATGATATTTTGACAAACAACATACACATACGCACACTTGCACTCACATATATGAAGGTACCCGATTATCAAGGCCTAAACCGATTTTAACATGGCCAGGGATTCTTTCAAGGGAACAAGTGGAAAGCTTTGTGCCCATACTACATCAAATATTTCAGCCAACTATCAGCTTACTACAGCCTTCCCTATGGGTTGAAATACACCTTTAGTGTGCCCCTAATTTGAAGAATCTAGTACTTTCCAGGGAGGAGCAAGTAAACATGTGGAGCACTTAGCAAACCACAGCTACTCAAGAATTACAGGCAGCACCTGATTATTAAAGCTTGCTGCACTTGTAAATTAAGCCTCCTGGCAAATAGCCTTTTCATGAGTGTAAAGCCACTTTTGCTATTAAAAAATGTGTCTTTGCTCTTGTAAAAACATTTGTGTTGAAAAGAAGATTCTTGAGACAGGAGAAGGTAAGAACTGTCTTTATTATGTCACCCAACTCTCCAGACTGCCTGGTTAATCACAACTATCCAAAGCAGACTCCCATGGAACACACCAACAGGTAGGAGTCCGGGGGGGGGGGGAGGGGGGTTGGGGAGAGGGGGTGGGGGGGAGGTGGAATGTGCCACTATTAATTACATAACAATATAAGCAGATTGTAACACATCTCCCTTCGCTAATAATGGGGAAGTTGTGGGTGAGGGAGAGGGGGATGAACATGGGAGACAGAAAAACCGGATGCGGAGGTGTGGTATCTCCCTCTTCACTCTCCCCCGGCGGCTCTGCGTGTGATGGTGCTGCTCGCAGTGACATCACTTAGAATGTCACCGCGACCAGCGTTCCAAGGCGAGCGCCGGGGACAGTAGCTGAAGAGGCAGTGTAGCGTTAGGCTGTGGCTGAGGTCGCAGTTGTTAGTACTTCATGAATAAACTCTTCTGTTCAACGAAGTGACGGCTCTGACTCATCTTTAAGCCGTCACCACACTGGCAACGAGGATGACCTTCTGCGACCTCAACACGCCGTGAAGAAAACCAGAAGAACAGCTGACTCGAGGAAACCCAGCCGGCTGACTGGGAATAGTATTGGGTTACTGTGCAAACAGACAGCAACGTGGAGAGATCACCGGAGTAAGAAGCAGCCCAGGGTCGAGAGGTGTTTGTACATATACCCGAAGAAGGTGCAGAGGGAGAAAAGGTGCCCCGGAGAAGAACGTGTGAGGGCAACTGCAGGTCGGTGTGGACTTATCATCTGACAGTCACCTATGAAGTAAGGTACGCCTGCCTGTCATCCCTGCACGCTAACCCCAGACTCTTCGCCTATGTCCTGTGTGGCGAGTAACATCATCTGCAGCCGTTAAAGTGTGGGAAACGTCCTGTTTATGCCGGAGCCTGGCTAGCGGAAAATTATAGCGCCACCTGGGTCGAGAGTGAAGGCGCGAGCGAGGCGGGCGGTCTCCTCATCCAGTTCAGGATATTATGGTAGTCGGTGACAGGCAGCCACGTTAACGGAACCGATTACTGCCCAGAATAGCGCTGAGGAAGACCAGTCAGTACTCAGTTTATGTTTTTTCTGAAGCGAAGGCAGGAGACGCGAGCACTTCACGTGAGGGGGCACGCACAGCACTACGAGTAGGGATCCAGCGCATAAGGCGGTTGCTTAGTTCTTTGGATCGTCATCGGCGTGTAGTGGAGCTTAATCTACATAAACTGGCGAGAGACATTTTCGGGAAGCATTTCTCACCTCTGTAACCCTGCCGTCTAATGAAAGTTCTGCTGTTTGGAAACCAACGTAGCGTAGCGCGCGTGTGTGTGGCGGTTCTCTTGTCACCACAGAGGCCGCGTGTAATCTGAACACGGAAGGCGAGACGTGCACGCAAAAGTGGTGCACTGCCAGTTGTTAGATGGTGAATTGACTAGGATTTGTAACGACCTGTTGGTGAATTTAACGCTATAAAGTGGACACACATGTAGACGTGTATTTCCACCATTTGGAACTTACTGATAGAACTGTGCTGGCAGTAAAAGAAAACCCCTTGTTTGAGCACATCGAGCAAAGTATTGACCTTTCCAAGGGCAAGCCATGCGCTGAGTACATTCAGCCCCAGGGTATATGGACTGTGCAGACAGGGAAAATATTCATTTTTTGTGCTTTGTTCTTTTACTTCCCCACTGCAGGTCTCTTCACCAATCCATGTTTCTTTAGAATCACCTGTATCTCAGTAATCTGTTCTGCAGCAAGTTGTATGTACTGTATCCTTTGCTACAGGGAGTGTGGGCCGTGCAGGGGCCTCTCAACTAAATTCTTGCAAGAAGTTTTGTTTAGATGATGTCCCTATAAGTAGAAGTGTTTCCACTAGTAGCTTTTCTAGGCGCACTCACCTTGGCACAGGAATACAGTGTTTTTTTCCCTACATTTAAAAGCTTTACTGTGGGTTTGTGCATTCTTCCAGGTTGTAAGTTCATACTCATACCTTTGAGGAATAAGCATGCAAAGTGTGACCCCTCCACCTTTTTTCTTAACCAACCCAGGTGATCCTACCATCCTGTGGAAAAAATGGAAGAAAGTGTTCTTGAATTACGCTACTGTGTGTGGGCCTAACCTAGGGTTAGAAAGGAAAGTTGCATTGCTGGCCTATTACCTAGGAGCAGAAGGAGAGGAAGTCCTAGACCACCTCCCAGACTTAGGGGCGCAGGAAGCAAGAGGTCTGAATGAGTTTGAAGTAAGTCTTAAGAACTTAGATTTGCACTACCTCCCTAAGACTAGCACAATCATGGAGAGGTACCACTTTGGGAAGAGAGCACAGAAGGAAGGAGAGTCAATAGAAGATTTTGTGTCTGAGTTGAGGAGATTAGCCGCTACTTGCAAGTTCGGTGGAGCGAGTGAGGAGAGAATTAGGGACCAGTTTGTCCTGACTTGCAGGATGGAGCGAGTGCGTGAAGAGCTATGGCTTAAAGATGACCCCCCGTTGAGAGAGGTTCTCATCATAGCCAAGCAGGTTGAGCACATGTTGCAGTGTGCCAAGGAGATAAAGCAAGATGTAGGGGAGAAGAAGAACGATGACAAGACCAATGTCTGTGAGGTGGTGACTGAATGCGAGGCAGTGTCCGTAGTCAAAGGCCAGAAGGTAGTGGGCAGAGAACAGAAGGAGGGCAGGCTGGGAGGATCATTCAAAGGTACCTGCTACAGGTGTGGCAAGCAAGGGCACCTAGCCAACGACAAGGAGTGTCCCGCCCTCAGATTCACATGTAACAAATGTGGTAAGAAAGGCCATTTCAAGCAATACTGCAAGAGTGGGCAGGGGGTCAGTAGACAGAGTAGAGACAGAACGAATGTGGTGTGCGACGAGATCGTGGTGCAAGTACAAGAGTTGAAGGCCCAAGGTCCCAGCAACCCCACGTGTGCGAAAATCGTGGTACAGGTTGATGAAGGTCAAGTCAGTAGTCCTAAAGACACCATAAAAGTAGGGGAGGTTGACCTAGAAGCATTGTTTGACTCCTGTTCTAGAATAACAATTATCAATGCTAAGGAGTTCTCACTAAGCATGAGCGAATTTTGCGGATCTCGCGTTCGCGAATTTTGCGGATTTGCGGATTCGCAATCCGCAAAATCCGCGAATTCCCGCGAATTTGCGGATTTTTTTTTTTTTGTGTTCGCCCGTGTTTCTGCCAGTTCGCGAGGGTTTTGTACACTTTCGCAAATTGCGAACTTACCTGTCGGGTCGCAAGTTTCGCGAACTTGTTTCTACGTGTCCAGCCTGTTTGGGACACTCTTCTTCCTCACTGCCACTCTCTGTCACCACTGCCACTCTCTGACTACTCATGCCACCCTCTGGCCCACCCATGCCACCCTCTGTTTCATCACCACACCCTCTGGTTGTCCAGTGTACATTATTTTCGGCAAAGCAAAGCACACCTTCCCTGCCTCAAGTGACCTGAATTAATTTGGGGCTGATTAATGTGTCACAGAATATTTTTTTAGCTGGCACCTGCTTCCTTAGTGCGCCCTGATTAGTGATCTTTTGCACTTGCTAAGTGCTTTCATTGTTGCAAAATTAGTTACAACACCTGCCCTGCCCCAACTGACAATAATGAATTAGGGGCTGATTAATGGATTTTAACTTCCAGCCTGGCTCCTGCTTGTCTCCCTTAGCTGTAATTCAGGACCTTTGTGGCATATGTGTAACTATTCTGAGGTTCAGAGCAGGGTCACATAATAGTTTCAACTGGCAACTGAACTCTGGAGGGGCCCCTCAGGAAGCACTACAGGAAATGGCTACTAATGATGAGCCTGAACTTTTGAACCTGGTAAGTAGTTACTTTCAGTTTTGCTAAGATCGTCTTTCTGCAATTTTGCACTTATTCGCGGGGCGCGAACTCACGCGAACAGTGCGAGCAGTGCGAGCAAAATCCGCTGCTCGCGGATTTGCGGATTTTGCGGGAAATTCGCAAATCTCGCGGATTGCGGATTTCCCGAAAATCCGCAAAATCCGCGAGCGGAACGGATTTTCCGCCCATGCTTAGTTCTCACGTGTGTCAAAGGGAAAGATAACCTTGAGGAGTTTGGACTTAAGGCCAGGAGGGTATGCTGGGCGCCCCATCTCTATGAAAGGATATTTTCTGGGGAAAATTGAATACAGCAATAGGACAACAGTGTCTAAAGTGTATGTATCCACTGTAGGAGATAACATCTTGGGGTGGCAAGCACAGAAGGAGTTAGGAGTTTATCTCAATCCCAACAGCAATCCCCAGATTCTTATACAGGAGATACAAGAATGCAAGGCTGACATCACAACAGAGTTCGAAGAGGTGTTTAGAGAAGGGCTTGGATGCCTAAAGAACTACTGTCACAAAATAAGATTGAAGGAGAATGCCAAGCCAGTCGTGGCTAAAGTTAGAAAACTCCCCATAGCCATTCAGGAGGAGGTCAAATCTGAATTAGAGAAGTTGTGCAAGGCTGGAATCATCGAACCGGTGGAAGCGACAGAATGGTTGGCACCCATCGTGGCCGCTAAGAAGAAGGATGGGTCAGTCCGGCTCTGCATCGACTTAAGGGCATTAAATAAAGAGGTCGTGGTCGACCGATACCCCTTACCGAACATCACTCAAATGATGTGCATGCTAGAGGGTGCCAGGGTGTTTCGATCTCACCTCGGCCTATTTCCAGATAAAACTACACGAGGAATCTCAGGAACTCACGGCTTTTGTGACACCTATGGGCGCTTACAAGTTCAAAAGGATGCCTTTTGGGTTAGTCTCGGCGGCCGCCGTGTTTCAAAGAATCATGGGCAACATCCTGAAAGGCATCCCAGGCGTCATGTGTTACCAGGATGACGGGCTCATTTTCGCAAAGAACCATGTAGATGATGATGAGAGACTGAGATGCGTGTTGGGGAGGTTCTTATCTCAAGGCCTTACCGTAAAGAAAAACAAATGTGTGTTTGGCTGTGCAGTTGGACTTCCTGGGACACAAGGTGACGACGGAAGGCATACGTCCCAAGGCCGAACTGCAAAACACCATCGTGAATCTGTCAACCCCCAAAAGCAAGGACGAGATCAAGTCATTCATGGGGATGTTAGAGTTCTATGGAAAGTTCATAAGAAACCTGGCGGGCAGGACTTACGCCATCAGGCTACTGTTGAAAAGGGAAAATGAATTCAAATGGAGTCAGGAGTGCCAGAGGGAGTTCGAGGATGTAAGGAGAGCACTTGCTGAGGCCCCCAGTTTAAAGCAAAAACAGTGTGTTACGTGATACGTAAACACATCCCTGTATGCGGGCACACTTGTGGAGTTCAGCGTAGCTGATTCAAGAAGGAGTTCAGATACGTAGGTTTTCAAAGCTTGTATATATTTAGTACATATTCAAGAAGTCCATTATACAGTGGCGTTACATCACGCCATGTGTTCCATTGACAATAATCCAATGATTTGTATTGCAAGGTATGCTCCAATGCATTTCGGACTCGTGTAGTCCTTTATCAAGGAGCAGCTTCCACATTAACGAGCGGCTCACATCAGTGTGTGAAAGGTTCGGAGAAGTGGACTACGTGTCTCGAGCTTCGCGCCGTGCTCCAGAACCTCACAAGAGGTCAAGGCCCCGCCTTCCTCACCAGAACTTCAAATGGGGAAATCAACGAGCACCGAAGGGGTTCTTCAAAATCCTCTGTGAGGAAAATATTTCCCTCAGCTCCGCCAGCTAACAGGACCCGACTCTGTCGGTATAGCACAATCAACGTGAACTCTTGATGCACCTGAAAAGTACTGTAGCTTCCTGTTGAGCTGTCCGCTGGGCACAAGTCACTCCTCGGAAATTACCTCCACAGGATAGCACAGTGTAAACGAAACCCTGAGTCCACCGTCAGACAAAGGAATGCCGAACTAGCTGGGCACATCAGCATAAGTCGCACTCACGCTTCCAATGATTCCAGGGCAGAAGATGTCCAGCACTGAGTTCTCCAATACAATTCACGCTCTCTGCCTCACCAAGGTACGTGGCACCGATGACCGGTAAAAGGTACTTCGCCTCTCACAGAGATGGATACCTCTTTGCAAAACACTCCAGCACCACCTCAAACTGCATCAGATGGAGAGAGCACTGAAAGGGGAGGTGACAGATTGGCCCCCTGCACCGGTTTCATCGCCAGTGTTGAAAAGAAGATTCTTGAGACAGGAGAAGGTAAGACCTGTCTTTATTATGTCACCCAACTCTCCAGACTGCCTGGTGAATCACAACATTCCAAAACAGACTCCCATGGAACACACCAACAGGTAGGAGTCCGGGGGGGGGGGGGGTGGAATGTGCCACTATTAATTACATAACAATATAAGCAGATTGCAACAATTTGCTTGCATAATATAACCCTTGTATGGTGTGGTAATAGTAATATTAGAGGTGTGGAGAGGTGTGGCTCACTGGTTAGAGGCGGCAGACCTGTAAGCAGAGAACGGCCCAGGATCAGTGTTCAATTCCTGACGCGGCAGGGTCGTGGACCAGGGGTCAACGGACTCGATAATTCTCGCCTCAGTGCCTACTCTAACCAGGGGACACACTCGGTAACTCTGGGCATTAAGCTTGCCTCATCTCTACAACGGCCCCCCACAGATGCCGGGGATGCCCGGTTTCACCCTGGATATACCCAGAAAGGGACCATCTCAGAGGGAAAACCAGGACGGGTTCCCCAGCGGTCTGCAGCGCCAGGACACTCGGTTAGAGTAACAGTGCGCTTTACAAATACTTCAGTAACAAAAGAGAGAGAGAGGGAAGTTTACAAGTATTTATGTGAGGTGGGAACTCCTGGTCCCCGAGGTTAATTACAAAAACAATAGAGGAGTGTCCCCTCGAAGGCAGATAAATAATTCTCAGGACTTAGGCTTAAGTGCTCTAGTCAGCACAATATACCCCAACCTGTTAGCGGATAATGCATATCCTTGTAGAAGACCCCTCACTCACCAACCTAGTTGGTGACATGCTTCATCATCGGGGTCCCACCCCATAGGCCGAGTGCCTATAGGGTGTGCTACGACACCTGACTACAGTGGAGCTGGTTAGTATTTTCTTTTATATGTGCATAACGATCAATAAAGTGAGTTAAGAATGGCCAAAACTACTAACTGCAAGTATTTATTCTTGAGTGCTTGAACCCTTGTTAAAAAATGCGTGGCACCTAAGCCTAGTTAGGTAGACTTTGGTGTCAAGAGTAGTGTTTTAAAAATATGTAACAACAAAGAGAGAGGTAGGGAGATTCAAAAGACACTCTCTTAATCCCCAGCTATATATCCAACAACAAAATAAGAGAGAAGTCTGAACTGGTCAAGCTCACGGCTGCCAGAGACGTGGAGCGAAAAGATAAGCAAGATATTAATGATCACAGTCACTCTAGTTGAGTGGGATCACAGTCACTCTATTTGAGTAGGAAAGCCCTCACACACCGACCTAGTCAGTGTCATGCTTCATCATCGGGCCCCACCGAAGAGACCGAGTGTCTCTTCGGTGTGCTGCGATGCCAGAAAGACTGCGGAGCTGGTTGTGTGGGGAGGAAGTGTTGTGAAGATTCTCAAATTAAAAGTGACTAATAGGGTATCAAAAAAACTTTAATAAGTGATCCCTAAGACACGTGTAAGTGGTAATATGTGTCTGAATTTAAAAGCCAAGGTTCTTAGGATCTAGTTTAAATTCAGCTAAATACCACAACTTTATTAAAATCAGTCAACATGTTTCTGCCTTTGTGGTATATATTCACCATGGCATTCTTCAGGACTATAACCCCGGCGGTATGGACACTCTAATAGTCCACCCTGACCTGGGGACGTGAAAGTGAAAAGGAAAAGTGAAAAAGTGCTTAAAATGGGAGAGCAATTTGCTCAATCCAAAAAGCCCCAAAATTAGGGGTGTATCAGCACCTGTAGGAAAAGATATACAAACAAACACATAAAGACATACATACAGTTAGTATATGCCAGCGTAGACTTATCGTAGTGCTCCTAAGATGGTGGCAAACCTTTGTGTGCACACAATAAAAGATAACTTTAGCACCATCCGAGTAGCCCTTAGGGGATAATTGTATTTGCTAAGAGGTGAAGTGCTAGAGGTGGTTTAAAAACTACTATTGTAGTGAAAGGGATAAAAACGCGATGTGAACTCTCCATGCGAAGGGATCAATTTGACCAAATGGTCAGTGACCCCCACAAGATGGTGAAAGATGGAGAACATCTCACTTTAAAATTGGGCGCTACTTGCACCATGGGTCTCGGGAGGGGGGTTGGAGCGCGATTGGCACATCCTAAGAAAAAGTACAGAGTCGAGATGTCAGCATAACCCAAACAACAAACAGACACTTAGCTTTGTTAGTCGTGGTGATCGTTCCGCTGTGGATGTAAACTCACGCCCTCAGCGCTCACAGCCCGCTTTTAAACCTGCTGCAACCCTCTGGACCGGACCCCGACGATGGAAAGCGGGGCCGGTAAATGGGTATAAGAGCGCTTTGTTTACGCGCTCGATTCCGGGTTTGGGCGTGCCTCGCTGCTCTCGCGATGGGCGTGTCTTAGTGAAAGCGAGGCTTGAGGCGCACACGCCCACTCAAGGGGATGCGTGTTGATGATCGGATCGAGGCTTGAAACAAGGAGCCTATCCTTGCGCTGAGCCTCAGGGGTGTGTGCACGGTAAAGGTTGTCATGGAGACCAAGGGAACATTGTCTCTTGGGACAGGGAGCGAGGGAATAACTATTTCGATTGCCAGATATTTGATTTGTAATCAGGAACTTGAGAGTTTTGTTAGATTTATTAAATCAATGGGTTTAACAAAAATGGGAAGGACAGTGTGAGAGCACATAGTTGGCTAAGAAAGAGAGAGTTATAATTATGTGCACCTGGATTGGACTGTGGACTTAGATGTGGAAGCGCACAGATTTTAAATAGACTGTTACAAAGTTTCTCAGCAGATCAGTTTTGTGTAAAATAAGACAGCCAGCTGGAGCTAAAGTGTTCATGTTAGGACTGAATTCCAAGGGATATCGTCGTTGAGCCCATTAACATTTGTCCCCAGACGATATACCCAACGCTGTTCCTTTTCGAACAGTCTATTCTGTATATTCCTTGTGCCATCAATTGCTTCAATGACAGTCCACGTCATGTCATTGGTGGTATGATTCTTTTCAAGGAAATGGCGGCTCAGCTTGGTGGTTACTTTCTTGCACCTTATATTACTTCGGTGTTCGCATATCCTTTGTTTCACTTTTCTGGTAGTCATGCCGACGTACCGAAGGTGGCAAGAACATGTGATCAGATAGATCACATTGGATGAGTTGCAATTAGTATGGACCCGTTGCGTCCATACTTTCCCTTCTTCCAATGTCAAGGTTTTTGTGGGTTGTGTTAAGTGACAAACACTACAATCCGAGCAGGGATAGTGCCCGGTGATTTTAGGGAGTCCCCACGATGTTGTTACTGATGGTGTAATATTTGGTGGATCCTCTTTCGGGCGTGTGTGGACCAGCGTGTCTTTTAGACTGCGTCCCTTTTTAAAGGAAAAAAGGGTTTTTTCCCAATCCTTTTTAAAGGTCTTTATAATGCTCCAGTGTTTATTTATACTCTTTTTCATGGTGTTAGAGAGGCTGCTGTATGTCGTAACACAGGTAAGTGGAATCTGATCTGAGTTGTTAGTTCTTTCTTCAAGGAGAGCTTCCCTTGGCTGATTTTTTGCTCTTTTAAAACCCTTGTTTAGTGTGGAGTTTGGATAGCCTCTATTTTTCAATTTCTCGGTCAAATCAGCTGATTGAAGTTTAAAGTCTGTGGTTGTGCTGCAGTTCCTCCGCAGCCTGAGAAATTGCCCATAGGGTAAATTTTCTTTTAACGGGCGCGGGTGAAAGCTGTTAAATTGCAGCAGATTGTTTTTAGCAGTAGGTTTATTGTAGGTCTTTGTAGCCAGTGTCGTACCGCTGATTGAGATAACCACATCTAAGAATACGATTTCTTTTCTGCTTGTGGTGTTAGTAAATCTCAGGTTAGGGTCTAAGGTATTAATCCAAGAGAGGAAATCTTGCAAGCCATTATCACTACCATTCCAAATGAGTAGGATATCGTCAATGTATCGTTTCCACAAAAGCATTGACGAAGAAAAGTTAGCGGTTGGTGGTAGGATATGTTTAGCCTCAAAATCTGCCACATACAGCCCCGCCACGCTCGGCGCGAAGGTACTGCCCATGGATGTCCCAGAGCATTGTAGGTACAGTTTGTTTTTAAATGAGAAGAAGTTTTCTTTTAGTGCTAAGGTGGCACAGTCGATGATGAATTTTTTTGGGGTCCGGAATTCCCAGTCGGTTGAGTCAAGGGCCTTTTTAAGGACCTCGATTGTGTCATCCTGCGGAATACTAGTATAGAGGCTTTCCACATCTAGTGTTACAAGGGTAATAGAATTTTCAGGAAAGTTTATTTCTGTCAGAAGTCGTAGCAGGCTCTTGGTGTCCTTCAGGTAAGTCGGTGTGGACTGGACTAATGGTTTTAAAAAATAATCACAAAATTGTGAAAGTGGTTCCAGAAGTGACCCTATGCCTGAGACGATTGGGCGTCCAGGTGGGGGGAGTTTGTTTTTATGCATTTTTGGCAGAGTATAGAAGTAGGGTATTGTGCTACTTGTATTGATCAAAAATGCGGCTTCATTCTTGGAGATCTGGTCTTGGTCCTCTGCTTGTTTCACCATGGAGCTAATTCTTTTAGCAAGATCTGGAGTTGGATCCACTACCAGTGGCGTGTAATTTCTGACGTCACTGAGTAGGTTTTTGCAGGTGGTCTCATACGTGATTGTGTCTTGAATGACGATTCCTCCGCCCTTGTCCGCGGGTTTTATGGTTATGGAGGTGTCGTTTTTTAGTTGTTGTAATGCCTCAAATTCAGCAGTACTGAAATTCCCGAATGTTTTCGGGTTCTCGCAATGTTCTAGGTCCTTAAATACCGCTTGCTCAAAAGCCGTTATGGCTGCCGGTATTGTATGAGAGGGTGGAATGAAGGTGGAGTTAGGTCTTAGACCTGTGTCACCTTTCCTCATTGATTCTAGTGGGTCTATTTTACCATCAAAAAAAGCCTTCAGTTTCAACTTGCGAAAGAACCCTGCTAATTCGCAGTGCATTTTGAATTTATCGGGTTTGGCTGTGGGGACAAAACCCAGCCCCTTCTCCAAAACTTCAAACTCCACAGGAGTGAGTACTCTAGTGGATAGGTTCGTCACTAGACTTAGACTCCGCTCGGGCCCGGCTGC
This sequence comes from Lissotriton vulgaris, assembly GCF_964263255.1. Lineage (NCBI taxonomy): Eukaryota > Metazoa > Chordata > Amphibia > Caudata > Salamandridae > Lissotriton > Lissotriton vulgaris. Next base: position 6,799 of record NW_028245740.1, on the reverse strand, counting down.
TGGTTGCTCCGGGTGTGGTTCGCTACTGGGTCTTCTTCCTGCCAGGTTACTCTGGTGTTCCCTCTCCTCTTGCCTCGGCCTCTCCGGCCGCTCTCTAAAAAAGGCTGCCTGTACTGTTGTTGGTAGTTGGCCGGGGGCATGAAGCCTGGGTTCCAGCCCATAAAGGGAAAAGGTGGCTGTTGGAAAGCATATGGGTGGGTGCCCATCCCCATTTGTGGGGGGTACCAATGTTGGTGATTGCCTTGATTTCCATGTCCACTTCTGTTTGTTCTATTTCCACGATTCCCCCTTCTTTTATTTTGTTTGAAGGAGTTGTTGCTAGACCCGCTGCTATTCGATTAGTCATCATCTGAGTAGTCTGGGTTGCTGGCATTACGTGCTGGTGGAGTGAATGAGGCTGCAGAGTAAGGATATACTTTCTCCATTTCAAATTTCTTTTGGTCTTTTTGGAGTTTTGTCACCTTCGATTGCATTAGGTTGTCCTTGTATTCACTCATCTCCTTGTTAAGTTCGTCTAGTCGTTTTTTATAGCCGGTGATAGTGGCTTTAAAGTGAGTCTCGGTTTCCCTGATTTCTATCATGATGGATTCTGAGAGTCTTAAGGCTGTTTTAATTATCAGGACCATCCAATCGCGTGTGCAGTGCCATGCGATTGCGGCCCAGTCCTTCCTGAAGGCAGCATCATTCAGAAAGATGCGAGGGGCATTGGTCACCAAAAGTCCTTTCGGTGCTGTGTTGGTTGTTAAATAGCCCTTCATGATTGTGCCATGAAGGACGGTGCGGATGTGCTCTTTCTTTTTTTCTGACAAGCTGTCCCATTCAGCGGTGTTTGCTATCGCCTGTGATATGTGAGGGTCCGCAAAGACTGCGGCATCTGACATCAACTCCTCGATTTCTGCCTCAGAGTATGTCAAACCCAGGTTCGCCATAGTGAGATGTTAGTTAAAAGACCAAGCAACAAAGGAAGCTCTTGTTGTCTTGCTCACAGTAAAAGAAAGCTCTCACAGCTGTGCGCTGCTATAATATGTAACAACAAAGAGAGAGGTAGGGAGATTCAAAAGACACTCTCTTAATCCCCAGCTATATATCCAACAACAAAATAAGAGAGAAGTCTGAACTGGTCAAGCTCACGGCTGCCAGAGACGTGGAGCGAAAAGATAAGCAAGATATTAATGATCACAGTCACTCTAGTTGAGTGGGATCACAGTCACTCTATTTGAGTAGGAAAGCCCTCACACACCGACCTAGTCAGTGTCATGCTTCATCATCGGGCCCCACCGAAGAGACCGAGTGTCTCTTCGGTGTGCTGCGACGCCAGAAAGACTGCGGAGCTGGTTGTGTGGGGAGGAAGTGTTGTGAAGATTCTCAAATTAAAAGTGACTAATAGGGTATCAAAAAAACTTTAATAAGTGATCCCTAAGACACGTGTAAGTGGTAATATGTGTCTGAATTTAAAAGCCAAGGTTCTTAGGATCTAGTTTAAATTCAGCTAAATACCACAACTTTATTAAAATCAGTCAACATGTTTCTGCCTTTGTGGTATATATTCACCATGGCATTCTTCAGGACTATAACCCCGGCGGTATGGACACTCTAATAGTCCACCCTGACCTGGGGACGTGAAAGTGAAAAGGAAAAGTGAAAAAGTGCTTAAAATGGGAGAGCAATTTGCTCAATCCAAAAAGCCCCAAAATTAGGGGTGTATCAGCACCTGTAGGAAAAGATATACAAACAAACACATAAAGACATACATACAGTTAGTATATGCCAGCGTAGACTTATCGTAGTGCTCCTAAGATGGTGGCAAACCTTTGTGTGCACACAATAAAAGATAACTTTAGCACCATCCGAGTAGCCCTTAGGGGATAATTGTATTTGCTAAGAGGTGAAGTGCTAGAGGTGGTTTAAAAACTACTATTGTAGTGAAAGGGATAAAAACGCGATGTGAACTCTCCATGCGAAGGGATCAATTTGACCAAATGGTCAGTGACCCCCACAAGATGGTGAAAGATGGAGAACATCTCACTTTAAAATTGGGCGCTACTTGCACCATGGGTCTCGGGAGGGGGGTTGGAGCGCGATTGGCACATCCTAAGAAAAAGTACAGAGTCGAGATGTCAGCATAACCCAAACAACAAACAGACACTTAGCTTTGTTAGTCGTGGTGATCGTTCCGCTGTGGATGTAAACTCACGCCCTCAGCGCTCACAGCCCGCTTTTAAACCTGCTGCAACCCTCTGGACCGGACCCCGACGATGGAAAGCGGGGCCGGTAAATGGGTATAAGAGCGCTTTGTTTACGCGCTCGATTCCGGGTTTGGGCGTGCCTCGCTGCTCTCGCGATGGGCGTGTCTTAGTGAAAGCGAGGCTTGAGGCGCACACGCCCACTCAAGGGGATGCGTGTTGATGATCGGATCGAGGCTTGAAACAAGGAGCCTATCCTTGCGCTGAGCCTCAGGGGTGTGTGCACGGTAAAGGTTGTCATGGAGACCAAGGGAACATTGTCTCTTGGGACAGGGAGCGAGGGAATAACTATTTCGATTGCCAGATATTTGATTTGTAATCAGGAACTTGAGAGTTTTGTTAGATTTATTAAATCAATGGGTTTAACAAAAATGGGAAGGACAGTGTGAGAGCACATAGTTGGCTAAGAAAGAGAGAGTTATAATTATGTGCACCTGGATTGGACTGTGGACTTAGATGTGGAAGCGCACAGATTTTAAATAGACTGTTACAAAGTTTCTCAGCAGATCAGTTTTGTGTAAAATAAGACAGCCAGCTGGAGCTAAAGTGTTCATGTTAGGACTGAATTCCAAGGGATATCGTCGTTGAGCCCATTAACATTTGTCCCCAGACGATATACCCAACGCTGTTCCTTTTCGAACAGTCTATTCTGTATATTCCTTGTGCCATCAATTGCTTCAATGACAGTCCACGTCATGTCATTGGTGGTATGATTCTTTTCAAGGAAATGGCGGCTCAGCTTGGTGGTTACTTTCTTGCACCTTATATTACTTCGGTGTTCGCATATCCTTTGTTTCACTTTTCTGGTAGTCATGCCGACGTACCGAAGGTGGCAAGAACATGTGATCAGATAGATCACATTGGATGAGTTGCAATTAGTATGGACCCGTTGCGTCCATACTTTCCCTTCTTCCAATGTCAAGGTTTTTGTGGGTTGTGTTAAGTGACAAACACTACAATCCGAGCAGGGATAGTGCCCGGTGATTTTAGGGAGTCCCCACGATGTTGTTACTGATGGTGTAATATTTGGTGGATCCTCTTTCGGGCGTGTGTGGACCAGCGTGTCTTTTAGACTGCGTCCCTTTTTAAAGGAAAAAAGGGGTTTTTCCCAATCCTTTTTAAAGGTCTTTATAATGCTCCAGTGTTTATTTATACTCTTTTTCATGGTGTTAGAGAGGCTGCTGTATGTCGTAACACAGGTAAGTGGAATCTGATCTGAGTTGTTAGTTCTTTCTTCAAGGAGAGCTTCCCTTGGCTGATTTTTTGCTCTTTTAAAACCCTTGTTTAGTGTGGAGTTTGGATAGCCTCTATTTTTCAATTTCTCGGTCAAATCAGCTGATTGAAGTTTAAAGTCTGTGGTTGTGCTGCAGTTCCTCCGCAGCCTGAGAAATTGCCCATAGGGTAAATTTTCTTTTAACGGGCGCGGGTGAAAGCTGTTAAATTGCAGCAGATTGTTTTTAGCAGTAGGTTTATTGTAGGTCTTTGTAGCCAGTGTCGTACCGCTGATTGAGATAACCACATCTAAGAATACGATTTCTTTTCTGCTTGTGGTGTTAGTAAATCTCAGGTTAGGGTCTAAGGTATTAATCCAAGAGAGGAAATCTTGCAAGCCATTATCACTACCATTCCAAATGAGTAGGATATCGTCAATGTATCGTTTCCACAAAAGCATTGACGAAGAAAAGTTAGCGGTTGGTGGTAGGATATGTTTAGCCTCAAAATCTGCCACATACAGCCCCGCCACGCTCGGCGCGAAGGTACTGCCCATGGATGTCCCAGAGCATTGTAGGTACAGTTTGTTTTTAAATGAGAAGAAGTTTTCTTTTAGTGCTAAGGTATTTTTAAAACCATTAGTCCAGTCCACACCGACTTACCTGAAGGACACCAAGAGCCTGCTACGACTTCTGACAGAAATAAACTTTCCTGAAAATTCTATTACCCTTGTAACACTAGATGTGGAAAGCCTCTATACTAGTATTCCGCAGGATGACACAATCGAGGTCCTTAAAAAGGCCCTTGACTCAACCGACTGGGAATTCCGGACCCCAAAAAAATTCATCATCGACTGTGCCACCTTAGCACTAAAAGAAAACTTCTTCTCATTTAAAAACAAACTGTACCTACAATGCTCTGGGACATCCATGGGCAGTACCTTCGCGCCGAGCGTGGCGGGGCTGTATGTGGCAGATTTTGAGGCTAAACATATCCTACCACCAACCGCTAACTTTTCTTCGTCAATGCTTTTGTGGAAACGATACATTGACGATATCCTACTCATTTGGAATGGTAGTGATAATGGCTTGCAAGATTTCCTCTCTTGGATTAATACCTTAGACCCTAACCTGAGATTTACTAACACCACAAGCAGAAAAGAAATCGTATTCTTAGATGTGGTTATCTCAATCAGCGGTACGACACTGGCTACAAAGACCTACAATAAACCTACTGCTAAAAACAATCTGCTGCAATTTAACAGCTTTCACCCGCGCCCGTTAAAAGAAAATTTACCCTATGGGCAATTTCTCAGGCTGCGGAGGAACTGCAGCACAACCACAGACTTTAAACTTCAATCAGCTGATTTGACCGAGAAATTGAAAAATAGAGGCTATCCAAACTCCACACTAAACAAGGGTTTTAAAAGAGCAAAAAATCAGCCAAGGGAAGCTCTCCTTGAAGAAAGAACTAACAACTCAGATCAGATTCCACTTACCTGTGTTACGACATACAGCAGCCTCTCTAACACCATGAAAAAGAGTATAAATAAACACTGGAGCATTATAAAGACCTTTAAAAAGGATTGGGAAAAACCCCTTTTTTCCTTTAAAAAGGGACGCAGTCTAAAAGACACGCTGGTCCACACACGCCCGAAAGAGGATCCACCAAATATTACACCATCAGTAACAACATCGTGGGGACTCCCTAAAATCACCGGGCACTATCCCTGCTCGGATTGTAGTGTTTGTCACTTAACACAACCCACAAAAACCTTGACATTGGAAGAAGGGAAAGTATGGACGCAACGGGTCCATACTAATTGCAACTCATCCAATGTGATCTATCTGATCACATGTTCTTGCCACCTTCGGTACGTCGGCATGACTACCAGAAAAGTGAAACAAAGGATATGCGAACACCGAAGTAATATAAGGTGCAAGAAAGTAACCACCAAGCTGAGCCGCCATTTCCTTGAAAAGAATCATACCACCAATGACATGACGTGGACTGTCATTGAAGCAATTGATGGCACAAGGAATATACAGAATAGACTGTTCGAAAAGGAACAGCGTTGGGTATATCGTCTGGGGACAAATGTTAATGGGCTCAACGACGATATCCCTTGGAATTCAGTCCTAACATGAACACTTTAGCTCCAGCTGGCTGTCTTATTTTACACAAAACTGATCTGCTGAGAAACTTTGTAACAGTCTATTTAAAATCTGTGCGCTTCCACATCTAAGTCCACAGTCCAATCCAGGTGCACATAATTATAACTCTCTCTTTCTTAGCCAACTATGTGCTCTCACACTGTCCTTCCCATTTTTGTTAAACCCATTGATTTAATAAATCTAACAAAACTCTCAAGTTCCTGATTACAAATCAAATATCTGGCAATCGAAATAGTTATTCCCTCGCTCCCTGTCCCAAGAGACAATGTTCCCTTGGTCTCCATGACAACCTTTACCGTGCACACACCCCTGAGGCTCAGCGCAAGGATAGGCTCCTTGTTTCAAGCCTCGATCCGATCATCAACACGCATCCCCTTGAGTGGGCGTGTGCGCCTCAAGCCTCGCTTTCACTAAGACACGCCCATCGCGAGAGCAGCGAGGCACGCCCAAACCCGGAATCGAGCGCGTAAACAAAGCGCTCTTATACCCATTTACCGGCCCCGCTTTCCATCGTCGGGGTCCGGTCCAGAGGGTTGCAGCAGGTTTAAAAGCGGGCTGTGAGCGCTGAGGGCGTGAGTTTACATCCACAGCGGAACGATCACCACGACTAACAAAGCTAAGTGTCTGTTTGTTGTTTGGGTTATGCTGACATCTCGACTCTGTACTTTTTCTTAGGATGTGCCAATCGCGCTCCAACCCCCCTCCCGAGACCCATGGTGCAAGTAGCGCCCAATTTTAAAGTGAGATGTTCTCCATCTTTCACCATCTTGTGGGGGTCACTGACCATTTGGTCAAATTGATCCCTTCGCATGGAGAGTTCACATCGCGTTTTTATCCCTTTCACTACAATAGTAGTTTTTAAACCACCTCTAGCACTTCACCTCTTAGCAAATACAATTATCCCCTAAGGGCTACTCGGATGGTGCTAAAGTTATCTTTTATTGTGTGCACACAAAGGTTTGCCACCATCTTAGGAGCACTACGATAAGTCTACGCTGGCATATACTAACTGTATGTATGTCTTTATGTGTTTGTTTGTATATCTTTTCCTACAGGTGCTGATACACCCCTAATTTTGGGGCTTTTTGGATTGAGCAAATTGCTCTCCCATTTTAAGCACTTTTTCACTTTTCCTTTTCACTTTCACGTCCCCAGGTCAGGGTGGACTAT
>NW_028245739.1:0-10700 GCF_964263255.1 Lissotriton vulgaris | reverse complement strand
AGACCACGTTACCAGTGATCTTATCTCTCGTATGCTGGAGTTGCTGATGGAAGAAAAATATATATATTAACATATATATATATATATATATATATATATATATATATATATATATATATATATATATATATATATATATATATATATATTACCTACTGGCGGTCTCCAGTAGGTATATATAGTTAGGATTTTTTTGAATAGGGATTTCTGAAAATTCTATGTTGAATAACTTTGGCGTTGATGGACGGAATTGGCTGAAATTTTCAGGTAAATGGCACATTTTGTTTCTGAGCGTCCCCTTAAAGTTTGGGGGGATTTCGTCAAGCAGGGGCCGAGAAAAAAGGGGGGTCCCAAAACGTGTTTTTAACATTGAGTTTTCCATAGGGCGGTTGGACTCACTTTTAGCTCGAACGGCTGAATGGATTTCCACAAAACCTGGCAAAATTGTAGGGACTGGTAGCCCGATGTTCCTTTGCTATGTCTCAAGATATATGCTCCAGTGGCTTTTACGACAATTAACTTTGAAAAATATATATTGGGCTACATTAGGCCATATATATGTTAGAGCCCAAATGTAGCCCAATGTAGCCCAATGTAGCCCAAAGATGGCCACCAGAGACAAAAAAAAACAAAGTAGCCCAAATATCAGCCAGATGTAGCCCAACTATAGCCCAGTGACAGAATGTCCCAGAGTGTTCTAAAGAACAACTAGAGCGCTAACAGTCTTACTTATGACAAAAGTATGGCACACCTGAAGTCATCTTGATTGGAATAGTGTTAACACTTAAAACATTTAATCTGCAAAGGAACAAAATGAGGGGTTTCATTTTGCCGTAGAAATGTTATATATGTTATAGAAACGTGTGTTTAACATTGAGTTTTCCATAGGGCGGTTGGACTTTTAGCTTGAACGGCTGAATGGATTTCTATGAAACTTGGCAAAATTGTAGAGACTGTTTGCCCGATGTGCCTTTGCTAGGTCTCAAGGTATGTGCTCCAGCGGATTTTGAGAAATTAACGTTCAAAAAAATATATATATCTGTGACAGCGTCCCGGTTAGCGCCCCGGTTCGCGTACCAGACGTGTAACGGAACTTTGCGAAGCGAAGCTGATTGGCTCTCCGGTGTCTGTCAACATTCTAAACAGTCCGGTGCGGCCGCCATCTTGTCTCTCGGTAGGATCGAGAGACAAGAGGAGGAAAAAAACGAAGGGGGAATTTAATGAAAGGGGGCAAGGTAGACTCCTCTTGACCCCTTAGGAATGATGTTGGGGTTATTAAAGGGTCCCGTGGGGCAAATAAAAAAAATTTGATTTTTCGCGGTAGAAGCGCTTCTCGGTTCGCGAACCGGGTCGCAAACTGGTAGCGAAACTTGAATTCGCCATTTTGTGTTTCGATTTAATTAAATTACTAGATGGAGGAAAAGCAATGTGGGTATTGGGTATAAGGGGGTATGGGAGAGGTATCCTGACCCCCTATGTTTTCTGAGGGTGGTTGAGGAGGCTCATATATGTTGATACTTGTCTGCCAGCGGTTGCGCGTGAGCGTTTTTTTTTTTTTTTGCCGCTTGACTTCTGTTAACGTTCGATTCGAAGGAAATCAGGAAGTGTTGACCGCCATTTTGACACTGCGAGTACATATATTGTTAAAAATAATTGTTATAAATTAATCCGTATTGATAAACATTGTCTGCGCCATCTTGCTTTTTTTCCAATGCCACACTTTTGTCGTGCACGGCAGCCATTTTAGATGCCAGGACCAGACCCACTCTCTGCACGCTGCCGATCCTCAGCATGGCTCCCCACCCTCGCAAGCATCTCCCCCACGCACTGGTCACCCCTGCTCTCTCTCTCTCATGCATGGGCCATAAACCTCCCCCCATCTGCGCTGCTCTTCCCTTAGTATCACACCCTGTGCCCGCCCGACACCTCCCTTTCACCCTATTCACTACCACACCCTCTGACACTCCTCTTCCTCTGTGTCTGATTGTCCAGGCCGGTCCCAGGCTATCACCTAGCCCTGCGGATGTAGTTTATGGCCCCAACTGTAAAGAAACCTCCTCCCATATGCGCTGCTCTTCCCTGAGAATCACACCCCGTGCTGAGGAAAATTCAGCCCAGATTACAACCGATGCCCAGGCTGCTGGCACAAGACGCCACTTTGTTCCCATCATGAACGGTTACCAAATAAAGAGACGGGCGCTGGAAGCAGGAACACAAGAACAGAGTTTTATTTCTCATGAGGAGAGCTTGTCATTTCACTCTACATATCATACAAGTACCACTCAGCCCCCCGGCCCCCTAATCCTGAGGCAGAATTGCCACTGCAACAAAGGACTTAAACTCCTGCAAAGAACACCATGTAACATTTAATATCATTTACCACCAATGTTTTCATATATCAGTGTTGCTGAACTCACTCAGTGAAATGTCGCTCATTTCATTAAATCACTTTTAAAGCATGCCTTATAACAATGCACCCAATCCTATGTGGAAGTGCTTATATTAAACATGACATTGCTTTAACCAGGATAGACAAAGAAATGACACAGTGATGTATAAGTTTCTGAAAGAAATGCCAAGAACGTCCCATGTGAAAGTGAATTTTATCTGGCAATTTTTTTCTTTTCCTTCTCATGAAAAGAAAGTTAATGCCAGGTTCGTTACCTGCCTCATATGAAAAAAAAAAAAACTCTCGAAAAGGACCGAAAAAAAATATAGCTATGGTAATTATACCATGCATCGGCACATGGAGAGGTGGCACCCTCTTAATTATTATAAAGCACAACTTCGACATTTGGTGGATAACCCCCGACTGGCAAAAACATCCACCAATGACTTAGCAATAAGTGAGTCAGAGGCAAGGGAAACGGTCCCAAATCTGCAAAAAAACTTTGGGCAGATGAGATTGACTTGTGTAGCATGTGGAAAATTAATTTCATGCGGAGAGATGAGTATTACTTTAATAAATAGATCATATGAAAATCATCAATGTCCAAAACGTCCTAGAAAGTAATTTTTGTCATTTTTGAGGAAGAGAGATAACCTACAGTGGTACGGGGTCGTTTTCGTTCGTACTAGGGGGGCCAGGTGACATTCCTTTGGGGTGGCTTAGGGGCATTTAAAACAACTTCCCTGATACAGGTAGCATATAAAGTAGAGGCTAAATACCAGGATCTTTATCGATTGCTTTATGCTGTACAAAAATGAAAAACACATACAACAAACCTGGACCATTCATATTTTCAATGTCTCTCCGTACTATAGTTTTTAACCCTCAACTAATTGAGCTGCTTCATTTCACCTGCTTTTTAAAAAAAAAATTTAAAAAATCGGAAACAGTGGCCATTTATTCGAAACTTACCAATCTACGCGTTACAACTACGTTTGCTCGTGTGCCGGCCACGGAGCAGGCTGGAACTGTAAATGGGGGGGGGGATTTATTTGTGGAAAACATAACAGAGTCAGTGGTCGTTGATTTCATAGTAAAAAGTGCGACAAGTGCAACAAAATCATATCGATAATTCATTGTGAGAAAGTACCAAAAGGGTCGACAATTCGAACCTTCAATAATAAATACAGTAATCAATGATGCATTAGAACTTAATATCAATTTATTGTTCGAACGTGTAATCAGTACCCATCCCATGTCAATTCATTGTTCGAACGTATAATCAATACCCATCCTGGATCAATTCATTGTCCGAACATATAATCAGTCTTATCCCATATCAATTCATGTGCTAAAAACTGCATACATATCTCATGATATCAATGCTGAGCAATCGGGGCACAACAAGGAGTTGAGAGTTTCATTTGTACCAGCGCCATTTTGGGTGAGGTCAGGAAGGTCCAAGTATAGTCAAAATGTCTCCACCAACTCGTGGTTGGACCGGGACCTCTTTCGGCAGTCCAAAAGTTTTCGTTGAAGGGTAGCAGAGGGGACTGCCGACATGAACCATCAGTCAAAGTGGGGTGGGAGGCAACAATCTCTCCTACCGGGTCATACTGGTGTCCCACCGGAACTGATCAAGTTGGTAGTCTTGCAGGATTTTGGTGATTTCAAGACTGAGGCACCGCTTCAGGACCGAACGGGGAGCTCATATCAAGCCGGGGCCAGACCAGGAGATACGAGGGGAGGGGGGGGTCGGTGGCATGTGCAAGACATCCCCCCCCAGTGTTGTCGCAGCCATTATTGAAAAAAGAAGAAGATACCGTCGGCCTCGGCTCCTCTCCTGGTCCACCTTATGCGACGACCCTTTTGTTGGGTGAGTGGAGCGTTGGGGGTGCAGCTGAGGGGCCCCCACCTGGGGGGGTGGGAGAGGCTTGTTCGCGCCGCCTCTCCCTCCCAGCGCACCCCACGCCGACACCTGGCGTTGATATCCGTGATGTCCGGACCAGGCGATAAGAGGGGGGGGGTCAGAGGCAGAGGCAAGACATCCCCCCCCGTGGCCTGCAAGGCGGCAGAAGAAGGGAATCGGGAGACCAGTACATTTCGGGCCATCCACCCCACGGCTGATGGCGGTTAGCCGGGCCCCGCCCTGCACGTGTCGAGGCCTCATCTTCCGGATGGGCGTAACCGTGGCCCTGTTGCACTTCGGGAGTTTCCGGAATGGGGGTAGGTATCTGCTGATTTGTATCTATTTCATGTTACCGTTATTGGGCGTGGCGGGCGGTGGGACAGACATGCTTGGAGCAGTGGGGGGGTGGCAGAGCCTAGCTACCTCGTGGCTGCCGTAACGTCAAGCTTGGCTTCTTTCACCACTTCCATGTTTCTTATTTCTAGCGAAGTCAAAAACTCATCAGTGGCCTACTGATTTTGTTCGATTTCTTTCCCTTCCTTTTCAAGTGTGTTTCATGCTAAAGTTTCTGTTTAACAGGATACAATGATTACTTCGTATTTTACATATGTCTTCTTTATTAGGGGTACTCTCCGGTTGAGCCAGATGATGTACCTCTAATAAATGGTCCGGGTGGAACTAGTTTCTCAATCAGTGGGGAGTAGATGGGCATGACAGATTACAACGGGGGACAAAGGTCCGCATTACCCACCCTTCACTACTTGCAAAGACTAGACAGAATATTTCTATTCCACGTTATTTGCAAACAGAAAATACCTCAAGAGAACTATTCCTTGAACAATAAATGTCCAGCCAATCAATCAATCAGTGGGGAGAAAAACAGGCATGACGGATTACAACGGGGGACAAAAGTCCACATTACCTATCCTTCACTATCTGCAAAGGGAGACAGAATATTCCTATTCTTCTCTGTTTGTAGACAGGGTCCGATTATTGCTCTTTGAGATATTCCCTGTGACAGGGAATATCTCAAAGAGCAATAATCGATAAAAAATTAGTAGGATTATAACACTTTAATAACTTATAAATATATACATCGCAACAAAAACAGTAAACACCTTAAAACATTTTTTATTAAAACTGAAGCAAAAATGACAACTAACAGTAGTGATATCCTGGGCGGGTGATGGAACTGGGATTGTTAATGGAAAAAGATCTACAGAGAAAGGTATTGGTGAATTATACTTCTCCGGAAATTTAAAACTCACAAATGTTTTATTTGTGTAATCGTTTCAGGTCAAACGGATTGTGGGACAATGTTCAGAATGGAAGAGTCACCAAAAGGCAAAAAGTTCCGCTTGACCCCGGGAGCCAGCCGCCTATGTCGGGTGCGATCTCAGGCCACACCAGGGCAACAAGACTTGGGGAGGGGGTCGGAGCCAAGCGCCTTCTCCGAGGCCGTGCCATCACACCGCCCCTCGGGGGCCTCCGTCAAGCGGTTTAGGGAGGTACTGTATCACATTGTTTTCAAATGCAGTCAGGTCCACAAACGGCCCCCACTTACTTTGAGAATAGTGAAGCTGCAGCAGGTGCAAATAAGCTTTAGACAGTGTTACAAGCGCTGCTCAGAACTCTGAACTATGGCACCCAACATCCAGGACTTATGCCATTTGTGCAAGACAGTGACATCGAACCAACTCAGGGACCAAAACCATGAACGTACACTCATGTATGAAAATCTTACTATTGATGCTTGACTGAGGCCAAGGAGATCAGAGTGCATGAGTCTCATGCTCGATCGATTGAGCTAGCCGGATTGGGCAACTAAAAGTATAAAATAGTTATGTAAATAGTTATTTAATAAAATGTTTTACCCTGTTACTTTGCTGGTGTGTTGTATATATTTATAATATTTGCATAGGGTTTGTCGTTATTTTGGGTGGGGTGGGTGGCGGAGCCGAGCTGTCTTGCAGCCATCATCGTGTGGAGCTCAGTTCATCTCACTAGTTTCGTATTTCTCATGAGGGGTTGTTCTTAATGTTTCTATTTTAGCGAGGTCAAAAAGAGATCCCATTAGTGGCCTACTGATTTTGCTCGATTCCTTTTATTTTTTTTAAACGATTTTTCACTATTTGCAAAGACTAAACAGAGTATTGCGACGCTGTGCTTGTTTGTAAATAGAGAATGAACCAAAGAGAACCAATTCTAAAACAGTAAATGCTTGGATAACAATCAATCAAATGGAGAGAGAAGCAGGCACGACGGATTACAACGGGGGCAAAGGCCTGCGTTAACTACCCTTCACTATCTGCAAAGAGAGAGTACTCCTGAGAGAAAAGCGGGGGGGGGGTGAGGGGGGGCAGCGTTCAAAGCACATCAGCGTGCATAAACACGAAAATGTTTTTACCTATCACGTACTTGACATTTGACAGCTTTTGATATTTGCTATTAAAAAACCATTGAAATTCACTGAAAAAAACATAGGTTATAGACCATATATAGTTAGGAATTAGCATTTACAAAACCTAGAAAATTCACTGAAAAAACCATAGGTTATAGACCATATATAGTTAGGAATTAGCATTTACAAAACCTTAATTTACTCGCACAAAACCATAGAAATTCGTATATATAGTTAGTTGCAATAACTATATATCGCGCACCCGCAATCCACTGCTGATGATGTCACATATTACATCATTCATGACATGGTCAGTGACATCACTGATGACATCTCAAATGACATCACTGATGACATCTCAAATGACATCACTGATGACATCTCAAATGACATCACTGATGACATCTCAAATGACATCACTGATGACATCACTGATAACATCTCATTTGACATTACTGATCACATCACTGATGATATCATTCATGTGATAATACGATGAACCTCTTCAGACTCTAATATAACCTTAGATACAATCAGTGTAAACAGACACTCACAGACTGTCACTCATCCATGGAGTTACTCACACACCTAGTCAGTCATGCAAAGAATCAATCACACCTCCATTTCCTCAACTATACAGTTATACACACCTTACTTAATCAAACATATACTAACACATATTTACTCTCTTATACAATCACTGATACAAGTTCACAATGATCCATACAGCCACTCACACATTCACTGGTTCTTATGCACAGTTATTTATATATGTCAACTCATACATGTACTGTGTTTTACATATGTACTTACTTTGACATGTAGCACTGAGAAATCCAATCACTCACCAATACACTCATGCAGACAGTCATCCGCCCATACAGCTGTTTATACATGCACTTTTGAACCCATACATCTACTAAATCAACTGCTCACAAATCTATGCACAGAGTCACATACCTCCCAGCCACCCCCACACACACACTCACTCTCCCATACAAATATTTGGGCAACCAATCAATAACCCATATAGTTACTCATATAGCTACTGATCAACACATGCAGCAGTTTACAGAACTACAGAAATAATGATGCACAAATTAAGACAGTTTAGTCACTAACCCATGCACTCAGTGAGACACATTTAATCATTCTCTCATAGTCAGTCATGCACCTACTAAATCCTTCATCCAAACACTTATACATCCACTCATTCTTCAATATGTAAGGCATATTTTAACTTTACAGAAACATACAGTCACTGGATGATGTCATCAGTGTTGTCACTGACCATGTCATGAATGATGTAATATGTGACATCATCAGCAGTGGATTGCGGGTGCGCTATATATAGTTAGACCAACTAACTATATAGGAGGAATTTCAATGGTTTTTTATATGTTAATTCCTAACTATATGAGGCCTAAAACCTATGTTTTTTTCAGTGAATTTCCAAGGTTTTTTAAAGACTAATTCCTAACTATATAAGGCCTAAAACCTATGGTTTTTTCAGTGAATATATATATATATATATATATATATATATATATATATATATATATATATATATATATATATATGTACACACACACACACATATATGTATATATATATATATATATATATATATATATATATATATATATATATATATATATATATATATATATATATATATATATATATATATATATATATATATATATATATATATATATATTCCATCAGGAATGGACCACCACGAAGGAA
Organism: Lissotriton vulgaris; assembly: GCF_964263255.1. NCBI lineage: Eukaryota > Metazoa > Chordata > Amphibia > Caudata > Salamandridae > Lissotriton > Lissotriton vulgaris. Next base: position 2,252 of record NW_028245739.1, on the reverse strand, counting down.
TTAGTTATAAAGTGCAAATTTTATTCCAATGAATCACAACATGAAGCGTTTCGACCAGGTTGCCCCGGCCTTGATATATAATTAATTAAAAACAAATAAATAGAAACGTAACTTTAACATAACAGTATAATGAACAAAATGTGAGATGGACTCCGATGATAGGAGCGTAGGAAACCTGCAAAATAAAAATGAAAGTAAGTCTTTAAAATTAGATTGATGTGATTGAAAGACAAGATTGTTTTTTCTCACATGCACACTCAGGGTAGTGTACCCTACCCCTCCCACAGAATCAGCCTCAACAGGAGTCTGTTTGTCACAGCTGCTTGTAGGTTTAGACCTATCTTATGGTATAGATAGTTTTTAAAATGAGACAGAGATGTGACTGAATGAGGTCAAAGATCACAAATTACCTTAACACTTGACAATATTGCTTATTCGCATGTGTGCAGTGTGCCTGGTACATCCCACCCCTCTCAGAGACCAGCGCTGAAGAGGTGTCTGTAGGGAAGTGCCTGCTGGGTCAGATATACCATATGGTCCAGCAGGTCTTTAAAATGATTCAGAGATGAGAGAGAATTAGGTGAGAGATCACGTCATTATGCAGGACAATATCGTTTATCTGCAGCACGTTTAATTGGAGGCATTGTGTATTTAGGCTACTCTGCTTACCTTTTAGAAATACTCTTTTCAACAGAGCTCACAACTTGAAGCCTGCTTTGGTTCTATACTGCAGACTGTATTAAATTCAACCTTGATTTATTTATATGCCGAGTGTACAGCAGCGTCCATAACTTGAAAAGAGAAAGAGAAACAATGTGAGAGAGAGGGAGAGAGATAAAGAGAGAAAAAAACGCCCACAGATGACTTCTCATTGCTTGGGAAACAAGCTTCTTTGCTCACCTTGTGCCTTTGGCGTGATTCAAAGAGGGTCCACCACGTGTTGAAGCAGCCTTCTAATCCTCAAATGTTGAGCTTTGGAGGTGTTGGGGGTTAACGCCATTAGTGAAACACAGCCTGTTAGATAAAAAGGAAGATAACATTGTGCGTCATTTCTTTATCAAAGGAGAGAGGAAGTGAGAGACTAACTGAAAAGAATATTCACAGCTCAGCTTTCTGTCACCCGTGTCTTCCACCACGTGCCGGGACATAGTGCACCTTGAAGCTCTACATCTAAAAGATAGTAAAAGAAAGATGTTATGATTGGTAATTGTTACTATCTTAATGTGGAGTAGAATGACATTGCCCTTTCACACACCTTCCCTCCCGCATTCAAAATACAACTATTTGTACAGTACCAACTTGTTTAATGGGCTTCGATTTATGAAGAATTAGTAGAGAAGTAATATTTTGCATCTGATTATAGAAATCAAGTGGTGCCCAGCGATCCACGTGGTTTCAATCATCACGAGCGACAGACTTTTGACCGACTATAAAAACTTTCCTGCTATAAGAATAAAATATACAAATGCAATAAGATACGGTATATAGGACTGCATACCCCTGCATCGCTGCGTCGCCTTTTTGTATCCAGTCTGCTACACCCCATCTACTCCCTCCGCTGCACACCCAGGCCTCACTGCTAACCTTTTCACGGACAGGGTGCGTTCTACATCATGCAGTCCGGCTCTGCCACCAAGAAGTCTCACATTTAGTGCTGAGTCTTGATATCACTATGGCAAAGGACATACTCATGCACCTATCTTCATCACATGTTACTCAACGTTCAGTCCTTGCGGTACCACTAGCTCAGTGACCAAAGAGGCCACGCATGTGGTAGTGGGCCCCGTGTTTGGTAGTTCGGGCCTACATGCGGTGTCCGAACCACCAGGAAGGGCCATCACAGTGCTTGCAATGAGAACAACTCTAAAATGGCATAGAGCATGTGCGCCCCATCTTTTTTATTGGTAAGGTCACGTGTGTTGTACGCGTGTGCTGGATGGGTGTGGTGTGGGTTTGTTCTAGCCATGAGGGAGTGTGTGTGTACCGTTCTGACAAGTAGACCTGAAACTAAGAAATCACTACAATGGAAATCTGGGCCATGTAGCGTTGTTGTGTTTTCCTGGAAGCGTAAGTGGAGTGGGCTGGACTAACGTATGGCAGTGCTGCACGAGGCTGTGAACGATGACTCGCTATGGGAGTGGTTCCGTTGTGAGCTATATGAGAAATCAATTGATTCGGGTGTCTGTGTTGTAATTCTGTCATCACCCGGGTCGAACAGGTAAATGTGTCCTTATGTCTGTAAAGTCCCACAA
>NW_028245738.1:0-40953 GCF_964263255.1 Lissotriton vulgaris | reverse complement strand
ATCACTTTAAACATGCTAATTTTAGCTCTAACACTGATGATCCACCTACAAATGTGAACTGACGTTCAAAAATAAAACATTTGAAAACGGACCATTTTCCACATTTCTGAAGCATGACGTAATGGGGGGGTGTTATCTCTTTTGTCGAAATCAGCCGTTTTTGCTCGAACATTAAATGCCTCCAAATGGTATTTAATTAACTTCCCGAGCCCCTGGAAGCATGAAAATCACTTTAAACATGCTAATTTTAGCTCTAACACTGATGATCCACCTACAAATGTGAACTGACGTTCAAAAATAAAACATTTGAAAACGGACCATTTTCCACATTTCTGAAGCATGACGTAATGGGGGGTGTTATCTCTTTTGTCGAAAATCAGCCGTTTTTGCTCGAACATTAAATGCCTCCAAACGGTATTTAATTAACTTCCCGGTTTGAAGAAACCCTTTTTGAGAACTCAGAGTGAGTAAATTGGCCATTTTCATGCACTTTTAACCATTCCATAAATCTTGTGTTTTGGGCCCCTGGAAGCATGAAAATCACTTTAACATGCTAATTTTAGCTCTAACACTGATGATCCACCTACAAATGTGAACTGACGTTCAAAAATAAAACATTTGAAAACGGACCATTTTCCACATTTCTGAAGCATGACGTAATGGGGGGGTGTTATCTCTTTTGTCGAAAATCAGCCGTTTTTGCTCGAACATTAAATGCCTCCAAATGGTATTTAATTAACTTCCCGGGGTGAAGAAACCCTTTTTGAGAACTCAGAGTGAGTAAATTGGCCATTTTCATGCACTTTTAACCATTCCATAAATCTTGTGTTTTGGGCCCCTGGAAGCATTGAAAATCACTTTAAACATGCTAATTTTAGCTCTAACACTGATGATCCACCTACAAATGTGAACTGACGTTCAAAAATAAAACATTTGAAAACGGACCATTTTCCACATTTCTGAAGCATGACGTAATGGGGGGGTGTTATCTCTTTTGTCGAAAATCAGCCGTTTTTGCTCGAACATTAAATGCCTCCAAATGGTATTTAATTAACTTCCCGGGGTGAAGAAACCCTTTTTGAGAACTCAGAGTGAGTAAATTGGCCATTTTCATGCACTTTTAACCATTCCATAAATCTTGTGTTTTGGGCCCCTGGAAGCATGAAAATCACTTTAAACATGCTAATTTTAGCTCTAACACTGATGATCCACCTACAAATGTGAACTGACGTTCAAAAATAAAACATTTGAAAACGGACCATTTTCCACATTTCTGAAGCATGACGTAATGGGGGGGTGTTATCTCTTTTGTCGAAAATCAGCCGTTTTTGCTCGAACATTAAATGCCTCCAAATGGTATTTAATTAACTTCCCGAGCCCCTGGAAGCATGAAAATCACTTTAAACATGCTAATTTTAGCTCTAACACTGATGATCCACCTACAAATGTGAACTGACGTTCAAAAATAAAACATTTGAAAACGGACCATTTTCCACATTTCTGAAGCATGACGTAATGGGGGGGTGTTATCTCTTTTGTCGAAAATAAGCCGTTTTTGCTCGAACATTAAATGCCTCCAAATGGTATTTAATTAACTTCCCGGGGTGAAGAAACCCTTTTTGAGAACTCAGAGTGAGTAAATTGGCCATTTTCATGCACTTTTAACCATTCCATAAATCTTGTGTTTTGGGCCCCTGGAAGCATGAAAATCACTTTAAACATGCTAATTTTAGCTCTAACACTGATGATCCACCTACAAATGTGAACTGACGTTCAAAAATAAAACATTTGAAAACGGACCATTTTCCACATTTCTGAAGCATGACGTAATGGGGGGTGTTATCTCTTTTGTCGAAAATCAGCCGTTTTTGCTCGAACATTAAATGCCTCCAAATGGTATTTAATTAACTTCCCGAGCCCCTGGAAGCATGAAAATCACTTTAACATGCTAATTTTAGCTCTAACACTGATGATCCACCTACAAATGTGAACTGACGTTCAAAAATAAAACATTTGAAAACGGACCATTTTCCACATTTCTGAAGCATGACGTAATGGGGGGGGTGTTATCTCTTTTGTCGAAAATCAGCCGTTTTTGCTCGAACATTAAATGCCTCCAAATGGTATTTAATTAACTTCCCGAGCCCCTGGAAGCATGAAAATCACTTTAAACATGCTAATTTTAGCTCTAACACTGATGATCCACCTACAAATGTGAACTGACGTTCAAAAATAAAACATTTGAAAACGGACCATTTTCCACATTTCTGAAGCATGACGTAATGGGGGGGTGTTATCCTCTTTTGTCGAAAATCAGCCGTTTTTGCTCGAACATTAAATGCCTCCAAATGGTATTTAATTAACTTCCCGAGCCCTGGAAGCATGAAAATCACTTTAAACATGCTAATTTTAGCTCTAACACTGATGATCCACCTACAAATGTGAACTGACGTTCAAAAATAAAACATTTGAAAACGGACCATTTTCCACATTTCTGAAGCATGACGTAATGGGGGGGTGTTATCTCTTTTGTCGAAAATCAGCCGTTTTTTGCTCGAACATTAAATGCCTCCAAACGGTATTTAATTAACTTCCCCGGTTTGAAGAAACCCTTTTTGAGAACTCAGAGTGGAGTAAATTGGCCATTTTCATGCACTTTTAACCATTCCATAAATCTTGTGTTTTGGGCCCCTGGAAGGCATGAAAATCACTTTAAACATGCTAATTTTAGCTCTAACACTGATGATCCACCTACAAATGTGAACTGACGTTCAAAAATAAAACATTTGAAAACGGACCATTTTCCACATTTCTGAAGCATGACGTAATGGGGGGGTGTTATCTCTTTTGTCGAAAATCAGCCGTTTTTGCTCGAACATTAAATGCCTCCAAATGGTATTTAATTAACTTCCCGAGCCCCTGGAAGCATGAAAATCACTTTAAACATGCTAATTTTAGCTCTAACACTGATGATCCACCTACAAATGTGAACTGACGTTCAAAAATAAAACATTTGAAAACGGACCATTTTCCACATTTCTGAAGCATGACGTAATGGGGGGGTGTTATCTCTTTTGTCGAAAATCAGCCGTTTTTGCTTGAACATTAAATGCCTCCAAATGGTATTTAATTAACTTCCCGAGCCCCTGGAAGCATGAAAATCACTTTAAACATGCTAATTTTAGCTCTAACACTGATGATCCACCTACAAATGTGAACTGACGTTCAAAAATAAAACATTTGAAAACGGACCATTTTCCACATTTCTGAAGCATGACGTAATGGGGGGGTGTTATCTATTTTGTCGAAAATCAGCCGTTTTTGCTCGAACATTAAATGCCTCCAAATGGTATTTAATTAACTTCCCGAGCCCCTGGAAGCATGAAAATCACTTTAAACATGCTAATTTTAGCTCTAACACTGATGATCCACCTACAAATGTGAACTGACGTTCAAAAATAAAACATTTGAAAACGGACCATTTTCCACATTTCTGAAGCATGACGTAATGGGGGGGTGTTATCTCTTTTGTCGAAAATCAGCCGTTTTTGCTCGAACATTAAATGCCTCCAAATGGTATTTAATTAACTTCCCGGGGTGAAGAAACCCTTTTTGAGAACTCAGAGTGAGTAAATTGGCCATTTTCATGCACTTTTAACCATTCCATAAATCTTGTGTTTTGGGCCCCTGGAAGCATGAAAATCACTTTAAACATGCTAATTTTAGCTCTAACACTGATGATCCACCTACAAATGTGAACTGACGTTCAAAAATAAAACATTTGAAAACGGACCATTTTCCACATTTCTGAAGCATGACGTAATGGGGGGGTGTTATCTCTTTTGTCGAAAATCAGCCGTTTTTGCTCGAACATTAAATGCCTCCAAATGGTATTTATTTAACTTCCCGAGCCCCTGGAAGCATGAAAATCACTTTAAACATGCTAATTTTAGCTCTAACACTGATGATCCACCTACAAATGTGAACTGACGTTCAAAAATAAAACATTTGAAAACGGACCATTTTCCACATTTCTGAAGCATGACGTAATGGGGGGGTGTTATCTCTTTTGTCGAAAATCAGCCGTTTTTGCTCGAACATTAAATGCCTCCAAATGGTATTTAATTAACTTCCCGGGGTGAAGAAACCCTTTTTGAGAACTCAGAGTGAGTAAATTGGCCATTTTCATGCACTTTTAACCATTCCATAAATCTTGTGTTTTGGGCCCCTGGAAGCATGAAAATCACTTTAAACATGCTAATTTTAGCTCTAACACTGATGATCCACCTACAAATGTGAACTGACGTTCAAAAATAAAACATTTGAAAACGGACCATTTTCCACATTTCTGAAGCATGACGTAATGGGGGGGTGTTATCTCTTTTGTCGAAAATCAGCCGTTTTTGCTCGAACATTAAATGCCTCCAAATGGTATTTAATTAACTTCCCGAGCCCCTGGAAGCATGAAAATCACTTTAAACATGCTAATTTTAGCTCTAACACTGATGATCCACCTACAAATGTGAACTGACGTTCAAAAATAAAACATTTGAAAACGGACCATTTTCCACATTTCTGAAGCATGACGTAATGGGGGGGTGTTATCTCTTTTGTCGAAAATCAGCCGTTTTTGCTCGAACATTAAATGCCTCCAAATGGTATTTAATTAACTTCCCGAGCCCCTGGAAGCATGAAAATCACTTTAAACATGCTAATTTTAGCTCTAACACTGATGATCCACCTACAAATGTGAACTGACGTTCAAAAATAAAACATTTGAAAACGGACCATTTTCCACATTTCTGAAGCATGACGTAATGGGGGGGTGTTATCTCTTTTGTCGAAAATCAGCCGTTTTTGCTCGAACATTAAATGCCTCCAAATGGTATTTAATTAACTTCCCGAGCCCCTGGAAGCATGAAAATCACTTTAAACATGCTAATTTTAGCTCTAACACTGATGATCCACCTACAAATGTGAACTGACGTTCAAAAATAAAACATTTGAAAACGGACCATTTTCCACATTTCTGAAGCATGACGTAATGGGGGGTGTATCTCTTTTGTCGAAAATCAGCCGTTTTTGCTCGAACATTAAATGCCTCCAAATGGTATTTAATTAACTTCCCGGGGTGAAGAAACCCTTTTTGAGAACTCAGAGTGAGTAAATTGGCCATTTTCATGCACTTTTAACCATTCCATAAATCTTGTGTTTTGGGCCCCTGGAAGCATGAAAATCACTTTAAACATGCTAATTTTAGCTCTAACACTGATGATCCACCTACAAATGTGAACTGACGTTCAAAAATAAAACATTTGAAAACGGACCATTTTCCACATTTCTGAAGCATGACGTAATGGGGGGGTGTTATCTCTTTTGTCGAAAATCAGCCGTTTTTGCTCGAACATTAAATGCCTCCAAATGGTATTTAATTAACTTCCCGAGCCCCTGGAAGCATGAAAATCACTTTAAACATGCTAATTTTAGCTCTAACACTGATGATCCACCTACAAATGTGAACTGACGTTCAAAAATAAAACATTTGAAAACGGACCATTTTCCACATTTCTGAAGCATGACGTAATGGGGGGTGTTATCTCTTTTGTCGAAAATCAGCCGTTTTTGCTCGAACATTAAATGCCTCCAAATGGTATTTAATTAACTTCCCGAGCCCCTGGAAGCATGAAAATCACTTTAAACATGCTAATTTTAGCTCTAACACTGATGATCCACCTACAAATGTGAACTGACGTTCAAAAATAAAACATTTGAAAACGGACCATTTTCACATTTCTGAAGCATGACGTAATGGGGGGGTGTTATCTCTTTTGTCGAAAATCAGCCGTTTTTGCTCGAACATTAAATGCCTCCAAATGGTATTTAATTAACTTCCCGAGCCCCTGGAAGCATGAAAATCACTTTAAACATGCTAATTTTAGCTCTAACACTGATGATCCACCTACAAATGTGAACTGACGTTCAAAAATAAAACATTTGAAAACGGACCATTTTCCACATTTCTGAAGCATGACGTAATGGGGGGGTGTTATCTCTTTTGTCGAAAATCAGCCGTTTTTGCTCGAACATTAAATGCCTCCAAATGGTATTTAATTAACTTCCCGGGGTGAAGAAACCCTTTTTGAGAACTCAGAGTGAGTAAATTGGCCATTTTCATGCACTTTTAACCATTCCATAAATCTTGTGTTTTGGGCCCCTGGAAGCATGAAAATCACTTTAAACATGCTAATTTTAGCTCTAACACTGATGATCCACCTACAAATGTGAACTGACGTTCAAAAATAAAACATTTGAAAACGGACCATTTTCCACATTTCTGAAGCATGACGTAATGGGGGGGTGTTATCTCTTTTGTCGAAAATCAGCCGTTTTTGCTCGAACATTAAATGCCTCCAAATGGTATTTATTTAACTTCCCGAGCCCCTGGAAGCATGAAAATCACTTTAAACATGCTAATTTTAGCTCTAACACTGATGATCCACCTACAAATGTGAACTGACGTTCAAAAATAAAACATTTGAAAACGGACCATTTTCCACATTTCTGAAGCATGACGTAATGGGGGGGTGTTATCTCTTTTGTCGAAAATCAGCCGTTTTTGCTCGAACATTAAATGCCTCCAAATGGTATTTAATTAACTTCCCGAGCCCCTGGAAGCATGAAAATCACTTTAAACATGCTAATTTTAGCTCTAACACTGATGATCCACCTACAAATGTGAACTGACGTTCAAAAATAAAACATTTGAAAACGGACCATTTTCCACATTTCTGAAGCATGACGTAATGGGGGGGTGTTATCTCTTTTGTCGAAAATCAGCCGTTTTTGCTCGAACATTAAATGCCTCCAAATGGTATTTAATTAACTTCCCGGGGTGAAGAAACCCTTTTTGAGAACTCAGAGTGAGTAAATTGGCCATTTTCATGCACTTTTAACCATTCCATAAATCTTGTGTTTTGGGCCCCTGGAAGCATGAAAATCACTTTAAACATGCTAATTTTAGCTCTAACACTGATGATCCACCTACAAATGTGAACTGACGTTCAAAAATAAAACATTTGAAAACGGACCATTTTCCACATTTCTGAAGCATGACGTAATGGGGGGGTGTTATCTCTTTTGTCGAAAATCAGCCGTTTTTGCTCGAACATTAAATGCCTCCAAATGGTATTTAATTAACTTCCCGAGCCCCTGGAAGCATGAAAATCACTTTAAACATGCTAATTTTAGCTCTAACACTGATGATCCACCTACAAATGTGAACTGACGTTCAAAAATAAAACATTTGAAAACGGACCATTTTCCACATTTCTGAAGCATGACGTAATGGGGGGGTGTTATCTCTTTTGTCGAAAATCAGCCGTTTTTGCTCGAACATTAAATGCCTCCAAATGGTATTTAATTAACTTCCCGAGCCCCTGGAAGCATGAAAATCACTTTAAACATGCTAATTTTAGCTCTAACACTGATGATCCACCTACAAATGTGAACTGACGTTCAAAAATAAAACATTTGAAAACGGACCATTTTCCACATTTCTGAAGCATGACGTAATGGGGGGGTGTTATCTCTTTTGTCGAAAATCAGCCGTTTTTGCTCGAACATTAAATGCCTCCAAATGGTATTTAATTAACTTCCCGAGCCCCTGGAAGCATGAAAATCACTTTAAACATGCTAATTTTAGCTCTAACACTGATGATCCACCTACAAATGTGAACTGACGTTCAAAAATAAAACATTTGAAAACGGACCATTTTCCACATTTCTGAAGCATGACGTAATGGGGGGGTGTTATCTCTTTTGTCGAAAATCAGCCGTTTTTGCTCGAACATTAAATGCCTCCAAATGGTATTTAATTAACTTCCCGGGGTGAAGAAACCCTTTTTGAGAACTCAGAGTGAGTAAATTGGCCATTTTCATGCACTTTTAACCATTCCATAAATCTTGTGTTTTGGGCCCCTGGAAGCATGAAAATCACTTTAAACATGCTAATTTTAGCTCTAACACTGATGATCCACCTACAAATGTGAACTGACGTTCAAAAATAAAACATTTGAAAACGGACCATTTTCCACATTTCTGAAGCATGACGTAATGGGGGGGTGTTATCTCTTTTGTCGAAAATCAGCCGTTTTTGCTCGAACATTAAATGCCTCCAAATGGTATTTAATTAACTTCCCGAGCCCCTGGAAGCATGAAAATCACTTTAAACATGCTAATTTTAGCTCTAACACTGATGATCCACCTACAAATGTGAACTGACGTTCAAAAATAAAACATTTGAAAACGGACCATTTTCCACATTTCTGAAGCATGACGTAATGGGGGGGTGTTATCTCTTTTGTCGAAAATCAGCCGTTTTTGCTCGAACATTAAATGCCTCCAAATGGTATTTAATTAACTTCCCGAGCCCCTGGAAGCATGAAAATCACTTTAAACATGCTAATTTTAGCTCTAACACTGATGATCCACCTACAAATGTGAACTGACGTTCAAATATAAAACATTTGAAAACGGACCATTTTCCACATTTCTGAAGCATGACGTAATGGGGGGTGTTATCTCTTTTGTCGAAAATCAGCCGTTTTTGCTCGAACATTAAATGCCTCCAAATGGTATTTAATTAACTTCCCGGGGTGAAGAAACCCTTTTTGAGAACTCAGAGTGAGTAAATTGGCCATTTTCATGCACTTTTAACCATTCCATAAATCTTGTGTTTTGGGCCCCTGGAAGCATGAAAATCACTTTAAACATGCTAATTTTAGCTCTAACACTGATGATCCACCTACAAATGTGAACTGACGTTCAAAAATAAAACATTTGAAAACGGACCATTTTCCACATTTCTGAAGCATGACGTAATGGGGGGGTGTTATCTCTTTTGTCGAAAATCAGCCGTTTTTGCTCGAACATTAAATGCCTCCAAATGGTATGTAATTAACTTCCCGAGCCCCTGGAAGCATGAAAATCACTTTAAACATGCTAATTTTAGCTCTAACACTGATGATCCACCTACAAATGTGAACTGACGTTCAAAAATAAAACATTTGAAAACGGACCATTTTCCACATTTCTGAAGCATGACGTAATGGGGGGGTGTTATCTCTTTTGTCGAAAATCAGCCGTTTTTGCTCGAACATTAAATGCCTCCAAATGGTATTTAATTAACTTCCCGAGCCCCTGGAAGCATGAAAATCACTTTAAACATGCTAATTTTAGCTCTAACACTGATGATCCACCTACAAATGTGAACTGACGTTCAAAAATAAAACATTTGAAAACGGACCATTTTCCACATTTCTGAAGCATGACGTAATGGGGGGGTGTTATCTCTTTTGTCGAAAATCAGCCGTTTTTGCTCGAACATTAAATGCCTCCAAATGGTATTTAATTAACTTCCCGGGGTGAAGAAACCCTTTTTGAGAACTCAGAGTGAGTAAATTGGCCATTTTCATGCACTTTTAACCATTCCATAAATCTTGTGTTTTGGGCCCCTGGAAGCATGAAAATCACTTTAAACATGCTAATTTTAGCTCTAACACTGATGATCCACCTACAAATGTGAACTGACGTTCAAAAATAAAACATTTGAAAACGGACCATTTTCCACATTTCTGAAGCATGACGTAATGGGGGGGTGTTATCTATTTTGTCGAAAATCAGCCGTTTTTGCTCGAACATTAAATGCCTCCAAATGGTATTTAATTAACTTCCCGAGCCCCTGGAAGCATGAAAATCACTTTAAACATGCTAATTTTAGCTCTAACACTGATGATCCACCTACAAATGTGAACTGACGTTCAAAAATAAAACATTTGAAAACGGACCATTTTCCACATTTCTGAAGCATGACGTAATGGGGGGGTGTTATCTCTTTTGTCGAAAATCAGCCGTTTTTGCTCGAACATTAAATGCCTCCAAATGGTATTTAATTAACTTCCCGGGGTGAAGAAACCCTTTTTGAGAACTCAGAGTGAGTAAATTGGCCATTTTCATGCACTTTTAACCATTCCATAAATCTTGTGTTTTGGGCCCCTGGAAGCATGAAAATCACTTTAAACATGCTAATTTTAGCTCTAACACTGATGATCCACCTACAAATGTGAACTGACGTTCAAAAATAAAACATTTGAAAACGGACCATTTTCCACATTTCTGAAGCATGACGTAATGGGGGGGTGTTATCTCTTTTGTCGAAAATCAGCCGTTTTTGCTCGAACATTAAATGCCTCCAAATGGTATTTAATTAACTTCCCGGGGTGAAGAAACCCTTTTTGAGAACTCAGAGTGAGTAAATTGGCCATTTTCATGCACTTTTAACCATTCCATAAATCTTGTGTTTTGGGCCCCTGGAAGCATGAAAATCACTTTAAACATGCTAATTTTAGCTCTAACACTGATGATCCACCTACAAATGTGAACTGACGTTCAAAAATAAAACATTTGAAAACGGACCATTTTCCACATTTCTGAAGCACGACGTAATGGGGGGGTGTTATCTCTTTTGTCGAAAATCAGCCGTTTTTGCTCGAACATTAAATGCCTCCAAATGGTATTTAATTAACTTCCCGGGGTGAAGAAACCCTTTTTGAGAACTCAGAGTGAGTAAATTGGCCATTTTCATGCACTTTTAACCATTCCATAAATCTTGTGTTTTGGGCCCCTGGAAGCATGAAAATCACTTTAAACATGCTAATTTTAGCTCTAACACTGATGATCCACCTACAAATGTGAACTGACGTTCAAAAATAAAACATTTGAAAACGGACCATTTTCCACATTTCTGAAGCATGACGTAATGGGGGGGTGTTATCTCTTTTGTCGAAAATCAGCCGTTTTTGCTCGAACATTAAATGCCTCCAAATGGTATTTAATTAACTTCCCGAGCCCCTGGAAGCATGAAAATCACTTTAAACATGCTAATTTTAGCTCTAACACTGATGATCCACCTACAAATGTGAACTGACGTTCAAAAATAAAACATTTGAAAACGGACCATTTTCCACATTTCTGAAGCATGACGTAATGGGGGGGTGTTATCTCTTTTGTCGAAAATAAGCCGTTTTTGCTCGAACATTAAATGCCTCCAAATGGTATTTAATTAACTTCCCGGGGTGAAGAAACCCTTTTTGAGAACTCAGAGTGAGTAAATTGGCCATTTTCATGCACTTTTAACCATTCCATAAATCTTGTGTTTTGGGCCCCTGGAAGCATGAAAATCACTTTAAACATGCTAATTTTAGCTCTAACACTGATGATCCACCTACAAATGTGAACTGACGTTCAAAAATAAAACATTTGAAAACGGACCATTTTCCACATTTCTGAAGCATGACGTAATGGGGGGGTGTTATCTCTTTTGTCGAAAATCAGCCGTTTTTGCTCGAACATTAAATGCCTCCAAATGGTATTTAATTAACTTCCCGAGCCCCTGGAAGCATGAAAATCACTTTAAACATGCTAATTTTAGCTCTAACACTGATGATCCACCTACAAATGTGAACTGACGTTCAAAAATAAAACATTTGAAAACGGACCATTTTCCACATTTCTGAAGCATGACGTAATGGGGGGGTGTTATCTCTTTTGTCGAAAATCAGCCGTTTTTGCTCGAACATTAAATGCCTCCAAATGGTATTTAATTAACTTCCCGAGCCCCTGGAAGCATGAAAATCACTTTAAACATGCTAATTTTAGCTCTAACACTGATGATCCACCTACAAATGTGAACTGACGTTCAAAAATAAAACATTTGAAAACGGACCATTTTCCACATTTCTGAAGCATGACGTAATGGGGGGGTGTTATCTCTTTTGTCGAAAATCAGCCGTTTTTGCTCGAACATTAAATGCCTCCAAATGGTATTTAATTAACTTCCCGAGCCCCTGGAAGCATGAAAATCACTTTAAACATGCTAATTTTAGCTCTAACACTGATGATCCACCTACAAATGTGAACTGACGTTCAAAAATAAAACATTTGAAAACGGACCATTTTCCACATTTCTGAAGCATGACGTAATGGGGGGGTGTTATCTCTTTTGTCGAAAATCAGCCGTTTTTGCTCGAACATTAAATGCCTCCAAACGGTATTTAATTAACTTCCCGGTTTGAAGAAACCCTTTTTGAGAACTCAGAGTGAGTAAATTGGCCATTTTCATGCACTTTTAACCATTCCATAAATCTTGTGTTTTGGGCCCCTGGAAGCATGAAAATCACTTTAAACATGCTAATTTTAGCTCTAACACTGATGATCCACCTACAAATGTGAACTGACGTTCAAAAATAAAACATTTGAAAACGGACCATTTTCCACATTTCTGAAGCATGACGTAATGGGGGGGTGTTATCTCTTTTGTCGAAAATCAGCCGTTTTTGCTCGAACATTAAATGCCTCCAAATGGTATTTAATTAACTTCCCGAGCCCCTGGAAGCATGAAAATCACTTTAAACATGCTAATTTTAGCTCTAACACTGATGATCCACCTACAAATGTGAACTGACGTTCAAAAATAAAACATTTGAAAACGGACCATTTTCCACATTTCTGAAGCATGACGTAATGGGGGGGTGTTATCTCTTTTGTCGAAAATCAGCCGTTTTTGCTCGAACATTAAATGCCTCCAAATGGTATTTAATTAACTTCCCGAGCCCCTGGAAGCATGAAAATCACTTTAAACATGCTAATTTTAGCTCTAACACTGATGATCCACCTACAAATGTGAACTGACGTTCAAAAATAAAACATTTGAAAACGGACCATTTTCCACATTTCTGAAGCATGACGTAATGGGGGGGTGTTATCTCTTTTGTCGAAAATCAGCCGTTTTTGCTCGAACATTAAATGCCTCCAAATGGTATTTAATTAACTTCCCGGGGTGAAGAAACCCTTTTTGAGAACTCAGAGTGAGTAAATTGGCCATTTTCATGCACTTTTAACCATTCCATAAATCTTGTGTTTTGGGCCCCTGGAAGCATGAAAATCACTTTAAACATGCTAATTTTAGCTCTAACACTGATGATCCACCTACAAATGTGAACTGACGTTCAAAAATAAAACATTTGAAAACGGACCATTTTCCACATTTCTGAAGCATGACGTAATGGGGGGTGTTATCTCTTTTGTCGAAAATCAGCCGTTTTTGCTCGAACATTAAATGCCTCCAAATGGTATTTAATTAACTTCCCGAGCCCCTGGAAGCATGAAAATCACTTTAAACATGCTAATTTTAGCTCTAACACTGATGATCCACCTACAAATGTGAACTGACGTTCAAAAATAAAACATTTGAAAACAGACCATTTTCCACATTTCTGAAGCATGACGTAATGGGGGGGTGTTATCTCTTTTGTCGAAAATCAGCCGTTTTTGCTCGAACATTAAATGCCTCCAAATGGTATTTAATTAACTTCCCGAGCCCCTGGAAGCATGAAAATCACTTTAAACATGCTAATTTTAGCTCTAACACTGATGATCCACCTACAAATGTGAACTGACGTTCAAAAATAAAACATTTGAAAACGGACCATTTTCCACATTTCTGAAGCATGACGTAATGGGGGGGTGTTATCTCTTTTGTCGAAAATCAGCCGTTTTTGCTCGAACATTAAATGCCTCCAAATGGTATTTAATTAACTTCCCGAGCCCCTGGAAGCATGAAAATCACTTTAAACATGCTAATTTTAGCTCAAACACTGATGATCCACCTACAAATGTGAACTGACGTTCAAAAATAAAACATTTGAAAACGGACCATTTTCCACATTTCTGAAGCATGACGTAATGGGGGGGTGTTATCTCTTTTGTCGAAAATCAGCCGTTTTTGCTCGAACATTAAATGCCTCCAAATGGTATTTAATTAACTTCCCGAGCCCCTGGAAGCATGAAAATCACTTTAAACATGCTAATTTTAGCTCTAACACTGATGATCCACCTACAAATGTGAACTGACGTTCAAAAATAAAACATTTGAAAACGGACCATCTTCCACATTTCTGAAGCATGACGTAATGGGGGGGTGTTATCTCTTTTGTCGAAAATCAGCCGTTTTTGCTCGAACATTAAATGCCTCCAAATGGTATTTAATTAACTTCTCGAGCCCCTGGAAGCATGAAAATCACTTTAAACATGCTAATTTTAGCTCTAACACTGATGATCCACCTACAAATGTGAACTGACGTTCAAAAATAAAACATTTGAAAACGGACCATTTTCCACATTTCTGAAGCATGACGTAATGGGGGGGGTGTTATCTCTTTTGTCGAAAATCAGCCGTTTTTGCTCGAACATTAAATGCCTCCAAATGGTATTTAATTAACTTCCCGAGCCCCTGGAAGCATGAAAATCACTTTAAACATGCTAATTTTAGCTCTAACACTGATGATCCACCTACAAATGTGAACTGACGTTCAAAAATAAAACATTTGAAAACGGACCATTTTCCACATTTCTGAAGCATGACGTAATGGGGGGGTGTTATCTCTTTTGTCGAAAATCAGCCGTTTTTGCTCGAACATTAAATGCCTCCAAATGGTATTTAATTAACTTCCCGAGCCCCTGGAAGCATGAAAATCACTTTAAACATGCTAATTTTAGCTCTAACACTGATGATCCACCTACAAATGTGAACTGACGTTCAAAAATAAAACATTTGAAAACGGACCATTTTCCACATTTCTGAAGCATGACGTAATGGGGGGGTGTTATCTCTTTTGTCGAAAATCAGCCGTTTTTGCTCGAACATTAAATGCCTCCAAATGGTATTTAATTAACTTCCCGAGCCCCTGGAAGCATGAAAATCACTTTAAACATGCTAATTTTAGCTCTAACACTGATGATCCACCTACAAATGTGAACTGACGTTCAAAAATAAAACATTTGAAAACGGACCATTTTCCACATTTCTGAAGCATGACGTAATGGGGGGGTGTTATCTCTTTTGTCGAAAATCAGCCGTTTTTGCTCGAACATTAAATGCCTCCAAATGGTATTTAATTAACTTCCCGAGCCCCTGGAAGCATGAAAATCACTTTAAACATGCTAATTTTAGCTCTAACACTGATGATCCACCTACAAATGTGAACTGACGTTCAAAAATAAAACATTTGAAAACGGACCATTTTCCACATTTCTGAAGCATGACGTAATGGGGGGTGTTATCTCTTTTGTCGAAAATCAGCCGTTTTTGCTCGAACATTAAATGCCTCCAAATGGTATTTAATTAACTTCCCGAGCCCCTGGAAGCATGAAAATCACTTTAAACATGCTAATTTTAGCTCTAACACTGATGATCCACCTACAAATGTGAACTGACGTTCAAAAATAAAACATTTGAAAACGGACCATTTTCCACATTTCTGAAGCATGACGTAATGGGGGGGTGTTATCTCTTTTGTCGAAAATCAGCCGTTTTTGCTCGAACATTAAATGCCTCCAAATGGTATTTAATTAACTTCCCGGGGTGAAGAAACCCTTTTTGAGAACTCAGAGTGAGTAAATTGGCCATTTTCATGCACTTTTAACCATTCCATAAATCTTGTGTTTTGGGCCCCTGGAAGCATGAAAATCACTTTAAACATGCTAATTTTAGCTCTAACACTGATGATCCACCTACAAATGTGAACTGACGTTCAAAAATAAAACATTTGAAAACGGACCATTTTCCACATTTCTGAAGCATGACGTAATGGGGGGGTGTTATCTCTTTTGTCGAAAATCAGCCGTTTTTGCTCGAACATTAAATGCCTCCAAATGGTATTTAATTAACTTCCCGAGCCCCTGGAAGCATGAAAATCACTTTAAACATGCTAATTTTAGCTCTAACACTGATGATCCACCTACAAATGTGAACTGACGTTCAAAAATAAAACATTTGAAAACGGACCATTTTCCACATTTCTGAAGCATGACGTAATGGGGGGGTGTTATCTCTTTTGTCGAAAATCAGCCGTTTTTGCTCGAACATTAAATGCCTCCAAATGGTATTTAATTAACTTCCCGGGGTGAAGAAACCCTTTTTGAGAACTCAGAGTGAGTAAATTGGCCATTTTCATGCACTTTTAACCATTCCATAAATCTTGTGTTTTGGGCCCCTGGAAGCATGAAAATCACTTTAAACATGCTAATTTTAGCTCTAACACTGATGATCCACCTACAAATGTGAACTGACGTTCAAAAATAAAACATTTGAAAACGGACCATTTTCCACATTTCTGAAGCATGACGTAATGGGGGGGTGTTATCTCTTTTGTCGAAAATCAGCCGTTTTTGCTCGAACATTAAATGCCTCCAAATGGTATTTAATTAACTTCCCGAGCCCCTGGAAGCATAAAAAATCACTTTAAACATGCTAATTTTAGCTCTAACACTGATGATCCACCTACAAATGTGAACTGACGTTCAAAAATAAAACATTTGAAAACGGACCATTTTCCACATTTCTGAAGCATGACGTAATGGGGGGGTGTTATCTCTTTTGTCGAAAATCAGCCGTTTTTGCTCGAACATTAAATGCCTCCAAATGGTATTTAATTAACTTCCCGAGCCCCTGGAAGCATGAAAATCACTTTAAACATGCTAATTTTAGCTCTAACACTGATGATCCACCTACAAATGTGAACTGACGTTCAAAAATAAAACATTTGAAAACGGACCATTTTCCACATTTCTGAAGCATGACGTAATGGGGGGGTGTTATCTCTTTTGTCGAAAATCAGCCGTTTTTGCTCGAACATTAAATGCCTCCAAATGGTATTTAATTAACTTCCCGAGCCCCTGGAAGCATGAAAATCACTTTAAACATGCTAATTTTATCTTAACACTGATGATCCACCTACAAATGTGAACTGACGTTCAAAAATAAAACATTTGAAAACGGACCATTTTCCACATTTCTGAAGCATGACGTAATGGGGGGGTGTTATCTCTTTTGTCGAAAATCAGCCGTTTTTGCTCGAACATTAAATGCCTCCAAATGGTATTTAATTAACTTCCCGAGCCCCTGGAAGCATGAAAATCACTTTAAACATGCTAATTTTAGCTCTAACACTGATGATCCACCTACAAATGTGAACTGACGTTCAAAAATAAAACATTTGAAAACGGACCATTTTCCACATTTCTGAAGCATGACGTAATGGGGGGTGTTATCTCTTTTGTCGAAAATCAGCCGTTTTTGCTCGAACATTAAATGCCTCCAAATGGTATTTAATTAACTTCCCGAGCCCCTGGAAGCATGAAAATCACTTTAAACATGCTAATTTTAGCTCTAACACTGATGATCCACCTACAAATGTGAACTGACGTTCAAAAATAAAACATTTGAAAACGGACCATTTTCCACATTTCTGAAGCATGACGTAATGGGGGGGTGTTATCTCTTTTGTCGAAAATCAGCCGTTTTTGCTCGAACATTAAATGCCTCCAAATGGTATTTAATTAACTTCCCGAGCCCCTGGAAGCATGAAAATCACTTTAAACATGCTAATTTTAGCTCTAACACTGATGATCCACCTACAAATGTGAACTGACGTTCAAAAATAAAACATTTGAAAACGGACCATTTTCCACATTTCTGAAGCATGACGTAATGGGGGGGTGTTATCTCTTTTGTCGAAAATCAGCCGTTTTTGCTCGAACATTAAATGCCTCCAAATGGTATTTAATTAACTTCCCGAGCCCCTGGAAGCATGAAAATCACTTTAAACATGCTAATTTTAGCTCTAACACTGATGATCCACCTACAAATGTGAACTGACGTTCAAAAATAAAACATTTGAAAACGGACCATTTTCCACATTTCTGAAGCATGACGTAATGGGGGGGTGTTATCTCTTTTGTCGAAAATCAGCCGTTTTTGCTCGAACATTAAATGCCTCCAAATGGTATTTAATTAACTTCCCGAGCCCCTGGAAGCATGAAAATCACTTTAAACATGCTAATTTTAGCTCAAACACTGATGATCCACCTACAAATGTGAACTGACGTTCAAAAATAAAACATTTGAAAACGGACCATTTTCCACATTTCTGAAGCATGACGTAATGGGGGGGTGTTATCTCTTTTGTCGAAAATCAGCCGTTTTTGCTCGAACATTAAATGCCTCCAAATGGTATTTAATTAACTTCCCGAGCCCCTGGAAGCATGAAAATCACTTTAAACATGCTAATTTTAGCTCTAACACTGATGATCCACCTACAAATGTGAACTGACGTTCAAAAATAAAACATTTGAAAACGGACCATCTTCCACATTTCTGAAGCATGACGTAATGGGGGGGTGTTATCTCTTTTGTCGAAAATCAGCCGTTTTTGCTCGAACATTAAATGCCTCCAAATGGTATTTAATTAACTTCTCGAGCCCCTGGAAGCATGAAAATCACTTTAAACATGCTAATTTTAGCTCTAACACTGATGATCCACCTACAAATGTGAACTGACGTTCAAAAATAAAACATTTGAAAACGGACCATTTTCCACATTTCTGAAGCATGACGTAATGGGGGGGTGTTATCTCTTTTGTCGAAAATCAGCCGTTTTTGCTCGAACATTAAATGCCTCCAAATGGTATTTAATTAACTTCCCGAGCCCCTGGAAGCATGAAAATCACTTTAAACATGCTAATTTTAGCTCTAACACTGATGATCCACCTACAAATGTGAACTGACGTTCAAAAATAAAACATTTGAAAACGGACCATTTTCCACATTTCTGAAGCATGACGTAATGGGGGGGTGTTATCTCTTTTGTCGAAAATCAGCCGTTTTTGCTCGAACATTAAATGCCTCCAAATGGTATTTAATTAACTTCCCGAGCCCCTGGAAGCATGAAAATCACTTTAAACATGCTAATTTTAGCTCTAACACTGATGATCCACCTACAAATGTGAACTGACGTTCAAAAATAAAACATTTGAAAACGGACCATTTTCCACATTTCTGAAGCATGACGTAATGGGGGGGTGTTATCTCTTTTGTCGAAAATCAGCCGTTTTTGCTCGAACATTAAATGCCTCCAAATGGTATTTAATTAACTTCCCGAGCCCCTGGAAGCATGAAAATCACTTTAAACATGCTAATTTTAGCTCTAACACTGATGATCCACCTACAAATGTGAACTGACGTTCAAAAATAAAACATTTGAAAACGGACCATTTTCCACATTTCTGAAGCATGACGTAATGGGGGGGTGTTATCTCTTTTGTCGAAAATCAGCCGTTTTTGCTCGAACATTAAATGCCTCCAAATGGTATTTAATTAACTTCCCGAGCCCCTGGAAGCATGAAAATCACTTTAAACATGCTAATTTTAGCTCTAACACTGATGATCCACCTACAAATGTGAACTGACGTTCAAAAATAAAACATTTGAAAACGGACCATTTTCCACATTTCTGAAGCATGACGTAATGGGGGGTGTTATCTCTTTTGTCGAAAATCAGCCGTTTTTGCTCGAACATTAAATGCCTCCAAATGGTATTTAATTAACTTCCCGAGCCCCTGGAAGCATGAAAATCACTTTAAACATGCTAATTTTAGCTCTAACACTGATGATCCACCTACAAATGTGAACTGACGTTCAAAAATAAAACATTTGAAAACGGACCATTTTCCACATTTCTGAAGCATGACGTAATGGGGGGGTGTTATCTCTTTTGTCGAAAATCAGCCGTTTTTGCTCGAACATTAAATGCCTCCAAATGGTATTTAATTAACTTCCCGGGGTGAAGAAACCCTTTTTGAGAACTCAGAGTGAGTAAATTGGCCATTTTCATGCACTTTTAACCATTCCATAAATCTTGTGTTTTGGGCCCCTGGAAGCATGAAAATCACTTTAAACATGCTAATTTTAGCTCTAACACTGATGATCCACCTACAAATGTGAACTGACGTTCAAAAATAAAACATTTGAAAACGGACCATTTTCCACATTTCTGAAGCATGACGTAATGGGGGGATGTTATCTCTTTTGTCGAAAATCAGCCGTTTTTGCTCGAACATTAAATGCCTCCAAATGGTATTTAATTAACTTCCCGAGCCCCTGGAAGCATGAAAATCACTTTAAACATGCTAATTTTAGCTCTAACACTGATGATCCACCTACAAATGTGAACTGACGTTCAAAAATAAAACATTTGAAAACGGACCATTTTCCTCATTTCTGAAGCATGACGTAATGGGGGGGTGTTATCTCTTTTGTCGAAAATCAGCCGTTTTTGCTCGAACATTAAATGCCTCCAAATGGTATTTAATTAACTTCCCGGGGTGAAGAAACCCTTTTTGAGAACTCAGAGTGAGTAAATTGGCCATTTTCATGCACTTTTAACCATTCCATAAATCTTGTGTTTTGGGCCCCTGGAAGCATGAAAATCACTTTAAACATGCTAATTTTAGCTCTAACACTGATGATCCACCTACAAATGTGAACTGACGTTCAAAAATAAAACATTTGAAAACGGACCATTTTCCACATTTCTGAAGCATGACGTAATGGGGGGGTGTTATCTCTTTTGTCGAAAATCAGCCGTTTTTGCTCGAACATTAAATGCCTCCAAATGGTATTTAATTAACTTCCCGAGCCCCTGGAAGCATGAAAATCACTTTAAACATGCTAATTTTAGCTCTAACACTGATGATCCACCTACAAATGTGAACTGACGTTCAAAAATAAAACATTTGAAAACGGACCATTTTCCACATTTCTGAAGCATGACGTAATGGGGGGGTGTTATCTCTTTTGTCGAAAATCAGCCGTTTTTGCTCGAACATTAAATGCCTCCAAATGGTATTTAATTAACTTCCCGGGGTGAAGAAACCCTTTTTGAGAACTCAGAGTGAGTAAATTGGCCATTTTCATGCACTTTTAACCATTCCATAAATCTTGTGTTTTGGGCCCCTGGAAGCATGAAAATCACTTTAAACATGCTAATTTTAGCTCTAACACTGATGATCCACCTACAAATGTGAACTGACGTTCAAAAATAAAACATTTGAAAACGGACCATTTTCCACATTTCTGAAGCATGACGTAATGGGGGGGTGTTATCTCTTTTGTCGAAAATCAGCCGTTTTTGCTCGAACATTAAATGCCTCCAAATGGTATTTAATTAACTTCCCGAGCCCCTGGAAGCATAAAAAATCACTTTAAACATGCTAATTTTAGCTCTAACACTGATGATCCACCTACAAATGTGAACTGACGTTCAAAAATAAAACATTTGAAAACGGACCATTTTCCACATTTCTGAAGCATGACGTAATGGGGGGGTGTTATCTCTTTTGTCGAAAATCAGCCGTTTTTGCTCGAACATTAAATGCCTCCAAATGGTATTTAATTAACTTCCCGAGCCCCTGGAAGCATGAAAATCACTTTAAACATGCTAATTTTAGCTCTAACACTGATGATCCACCTACAAATGTGAACTGACGTTCAAAAATAAAACATTTGAAAACGGACCATTTTCCACATTTCTGAAGCATGACGTAATGGGGGGGTGTTATCTCTTTTGTCGAAAATCAGCCGTTTTTGCTCGAACATTAAATGCCTCCAAATGGTATTTAATTAACTTCCCGAGCCCCTGGAAGCATGAAAATCACTTTAAACATGCTAATTTTATCTTAACACTGATGATCCACCTACAAATGTGAACTGACGTTCAAAAATAAAACATTTGAAAACGGACCATTTTCCACATTTCTGAAGCATGACGTAATGGGGGGGTGTTATCTCTTTTGTCGAAAATCAGCCGTTTTTGCTCGAACATTAAATGCCTCCAAATGGTATTTAATTAACTTCCCGAGCCCCTGGAAGCATGAAAATCACTTTAAACATGCTAATTTTAGCTCTAACACTGATGATCCACCTACAAATGTGAACTGACGTTCAAAAATAAAACATTTGAAAACGGACCATTTTCCACATTTCTGAAGCATGACGTAATGGGGGGGTGTTATCTCTTTTGTCGAAAATCAGCCGTTTTTGCTCGAACATTAAATGCCTCCAAATGGTATTTAATTAACTTCCCGAGCCCCTGGAAGCATGAAAATCACTTTAAACATGCTAATTTTAGCTCTAACACTGATGATCCACCTACAAATGTGAACTGACGTTCAAAAATAAAACATTTGAAAACGGACCATTTTCCACATTTCTGAAGCATGACGTAATGGGGGGGTGTTATCTCTTTTGTCGAAAATCAGCCGTTTTTGCTCGAACATTAAATGCCTCCAAATGGTATTTAATTAACTTCCCGAGCCCCTGGAAGCATGAAAATCACTTTAAACATGCTAATTTTAGCTCTAACACTGATGATCCACCTACAAATGTGAACTGACGTTCAAAAATAAAACATTTGAAAACGGACCATTTTCCACATTTCTGAAGCATGACGTAATGGGGGGGTGTTATCTCTTTTGTCGAAAATCAGCCGTTTTTGCTCGAACATTAAATGCCTCCAAATGGTATTTAATTAACTTCCCGGGGTGAAGAAACCCTTTTTGAGAACTCAGAGTGAGTAAATTGGCCATTTTCATGCACTTTTAACCATTCCATAAATCTTGTGTTTTGGGCCCCTGGAAGCATGAAAATCACTTTAAACATGCTAATTTTAGCTCTAACACTGATGATCCACCTACAAATGTGAACTGACGTTCAAAAATAAAACATTTGAAAACGGACCATTTTCCACATTTCTGAAGCATGACGTAATGGGGGGGTGTTATCTCTTTTGTCGAAAATCAGCCGTTTTTGCTCGAACATTAAATGCCTCCAAATGGTATTTAATTAACTTCCCGAGCCCCTGGAAGCATGAAAATCACTTTAAACATGCTAATTTTAGCTCTAACACTGATGATCCACCTACAAATGTGAACTGACGTTCAAAAATAAAACATTTGAAAACGGACCATTTTCCACATTTCTGAAGCATGACGTAATGGGGGGGTGTTATCTCTTTTGTCGAAAATCAGCCGTTTTTGCTCGAACATTAAATGCCTCCAAATGGTATTTAATTAACTTCCCGAGCCCCTGGAAGCATGAAAATCACTTTAAACATGCTAATTTTAGCTCTAACACTGATGATCCACCTACAAATGTGAACTGACGTTCAAAAATAAAACATTTGAAAACAGACCATTTTCCACATTTCTGAAGCATGACGTAATGGGGGGGTGTTATCTCTTTTGTCGAAAATCAGCCGTTTTTGCTCGAACATTAAATGCCTCCAAATGGTATTTAATTAACTTCCCGGGGTGAAGAAACCCTTTTTGAGAACTCAGAGTGAGTAAATTGGCCATTTTCATGCACTTTTAACCATTCCATAAATCTTGTGTTTTGGGCCCCTGGAAGCATGAAAATCACTTTAAACATGCTAATTTTAGCTCTAACACTGATGATCCACCTACAAATGTGAACTGACGTTCAAAAATAAAACATTTGAAAACGGACCATTTTCCACATTTCTGAAGCATGACGTAATGGGGGGGTGTTATCTCTTTTGTCGAAAATCAGCCGTTTTTGCTCGAACATTAAATGCCTCCAAATGGTATTTAATTAACTTCCCGAGCCCCTGGAAGCATGACAATCACTTTAAACATGCTAATTTTAGCTCTAACACTGATGATCCACCTACAAATGTGAACTGACGTTCAAAAATAAAACATTTGAAAACGGACCATTTTCCACATTTCTGAAGCATGACGTAATGGGGGGTGTTATCTCTTTTGTCGAAAATCAGCCGTTTTTGCTCGAACATTAAATGCCTCCAAATGGTATTTAATTAACTTCCCGAGCCCCTGGAAGCATGAAAATCACTTTAAACATGCTAATTTTAGCTCTAACACTGATTATCCACCTACAAATGTGAACTGACGTTCAAAAATAAAACATTTGAAAACGGACCATTTTCCACATTTCTGAAGCATGACGTAATGGGGGGTGTTATCTCTTTTGTCGAAAATCAGCCGTTTTTGCTCGAACATTAAATGCCTCCAAATGGTATTTAATTAACTTCCCGGGGTGAAGAAACCCTTTTTGAGAACTCAGAGTGAGTAAATTGGCCATTTTCATGCACTTTTAACCATTCCATAAATCTTGTGTTTTGGGCCCCTGGAAGCATGAAAATCACTTTAAACATGCTAATTTTAGCTCTAACACTGATGATCCACCTACAAATGTGAACTGACGTTCAAAAATAAAACATTTGAAAACGGACCATTTTCCACATTTCTGAAGCATGACGTAATGGGGGGGTGTTATCTCTTTTGTCGAAAATCAGCCGTTTTTGCTCGAACATTAAATGCCTCCAAATGGTATGTAATTAACTTCCCGAGCCCCTGGAAGCATGAAAATCACTTTAAACATGCTAATTTTAGCTCTAACACTGATGATCCACCTACAAATGTGAACTGACGTTCAAAAATAAAACATTTGAAAACGGACCATTTTCCACATTTCTGAAGCATGACGTAATGGGGGGGTGTTATCTCTTTTGTCGAAAATCAGCCGTTTTTGCTCGAACATTAAATGCCTCCAAATGGTATTTAATTAACTTCCCGAGCCCCTGGAAGCATGAAAATCACTTTAAACATGCTAATTTTAGCTCTAACACTGATGATCCACCTACAAATGTGAACTGACGTTCAAAAATAAAACATTTGAAAACGGACCATTTTCCACATTTCTGAAGCATGACGTAATGGGGGGGTGTTATCTCTTTTGTCGAAAATCAGCCGTTTTTGCTCGAACATTAAATGCCTCCAAATGGTATTTAATTAACTTCCCGGGGTGAAGAAACCCTTTTTGAGAACTCAGAGTGAGTAAATTGGCCATTTTCATGCACTTTTAACCATTCCATAAATCTTGTGTTTTGGGCCCCTGGAAGCATGAAAATCACTTTAAACATGCTAATTTTAGCTCTAACACTGATGATCCACCTACAAATGTGAACTGACGTTCAAAAATAAAACATTTGAAAACGGACCATTTTCCACATTTCTGAAGCATGACGTAATGGGGGGGTGTTATCTCTTTTGTCGAAAATCAGCCGTTTTTGCTCGAACATTAAATGCCTCCAAATGGTATTTAATTAACTTCCCGAGCCCCTGGAAGCATGAAAATCACTTTAAACATGCTAATTTTAGCTCTAACACTGATGATCCACCTACAAATGTGAACTGACGTTCAAAAATAAAACATTTGAAAACGGACCATTTTCCACATTTCTGAAGCATGACGTAATGGGGGGGTGTTATCTCTTTTGTCGAAAATCAGCCGTTTTTGCTCGAACATTAAATGCCTCCAAATGGTATTTAATTAACTTCCCGGGGTGAAGAAACCCTTTTTGAGAACTCAGAGTGAGTAAATTGGCCATTTTCATGCACTTTTAACCATTCCATAAATCTTGTGTTTTGGGCCCCTGGAAGCATGAAAATCACTTTAAACATGCTAATTTTAGCTCTAACACTGATGATCCACCTACAAATGTGAACTGACGTTCAAAAATAAAACATTTGAAAACGGACCATTTTCCACATTTCTGAAGCATGACGTAATGGGGGGGTGTTATCTCTTTTGTCGAAAATCAGCCGTTTTTGCTCGAACATTAAATGCCTCCAAATGGTATTTAATTAACTTCCCGGGGTGAAGAAACCCTTTTTGAGAACTCAGAGTGAGTAAATTGGCCATTTTCATGCACTTTTAACCATTCCATAAATCTTGTGTTTTGGGCCCCTGGAAGCATGAAAATCACTTTAAACATGCTAATTTTAGCTCTAACACTGATGATCCACCTACAAATGTGAACTGACGTTCAAAAATAAAACATTTGAAAACTGACCATTTTCCACATTTCTGAAGCATGACGTAATGGGGGGGTGTTATCTCTTTTGTCGAAAATCAGCCGTTTTTGCTCGAACATTAAATGCCTCCAAATGGTATTTAATTAACTTCCCGGGGTGAAGAAACCCTTTTTGAGAACTCAGAGTGAGTAAATTGGCCATTTTCATGCACTTTTAACCATTCCATAAATCTTGTGTTTTGGGCCCCTGGAAGCATGAAAATCACTTTAAACATGCTAATTTTAGCTCTAACACTGATGATCCACCTACAAATGTGAACTGACGTTCAAAAATAAAACATTTGAAAACGGACCATTTTCCACATTTCTGAAGCATGACGTAATGGGGGGGTGTTATCTCTTTTGTCGAAAATCAGCCGTTTTTGCTCGAACATTAAATGCCTCCAAATGGTATTTAATTAACTTCCCGAGCCCCTGGAAGCATGAAAATCACTTTAAACATGCTAATTTTAGCTCTAACACTGATGATCCACCTACAAATGTGAACTGACGTTCAAAAATAAAACATTTGAAAACGGACCATTTTCCACATTTCTGAAGCATGACGTAATGGGGGGGTGTTATCTCTTTTGTCGAAAATAAGCCGTTTTTGCTCGAACATTAAATGCCTCCAAATGGTATTTAATTAACTTCCCGGGGTGAAGAAACCCTTTTTGAGAACTCAGAGTGAGTAAATTGGCCATTTTCATGCACTTTTAACCATTCCATAAATCTTGTGTTTTGGGCCCCTGGAAGCATGAAAATCACTTTAAACATGCTAATTTTAGCTCTAACACTGATGATCCACCTACAAATGTGAACTGACGTTCAAAAATAAAACATTTGAAAACGGACCATTTTCCACATTTCTGAAGCATGACGTAATGGGGGGGTGTTATCTCTTTTGTCGAAAATCAGCCGTTTTTGCTCGAACATTAAATGCCTCCAAATGGTATTTAATTAACTTCCCGAGCCCCTGGAAGCATGAAAATCACTTTAAACATGCTAATTTTAGCTCTAACACTGATGATCCACCTACAAATGTGAACTGACGTTCAAAAATAAAACATTTGAAAACGGACCATTTTCCACGTTTCTGAAGCATGACGTAATGGGGGGGTGTTATCTCTTTTGTCGAAAATCAGCCGTTTTTGCTCGAACATTAAATGCCTCCAAATGGTATTTAATTAACTTCCCGAGCCCCTGGAAGCATGAAAATCACTTTAAACATGCTAATTTTAGCTCTAACACTGATGATCCACCTACAAATGTGAACTGACGTTCAAAAATAAAACATTTGAAAACGGACCATTTTCCACATTTCTGAAGCATGACGTAATGGGGGGGTGTTATCTCTTTTGTCGAAAATCAGCCGTTTTTGCTCGAACATTAAATGCCTCCAAATGGTATTTAATTAACTTCCCGAGCCCCTGGAAGCATGAAAATCACTTTAAACATGCTAATTTTAGCTCTAACACTGATGATCCACCTACAAATGTGAACTGACGTTCAAAAATAAAACATTTGAAAACGGACCATTTTCCACATTTCTGAAGCATGACGTAATGGGGGGGTGTTATCTCTTTTGTCGAAAATCAGCCGTTTTTGCTCGAACATTAAATGCCTCCAAATGGTATTTAATTAACTTCCCGGTTTGAAGAAACCCTTTTTGAGAACTCAGAGTGAGTAAATTGGCCATTTTCATGCACTTTTAACCATTCCATAAATCTTGTGTTTTGGGCCCCTGGAAGCATGAAAATCACTTTAAACATGCTAATTTTAGCTCTAACACTGATGATCCACCTACAAATGTGAACTGACGTTCAAAAATAAAACATTTGAAAACGGACCATTTTCCACATTTCTGAAGCATGACGTAATGGGGGGGTGTTATCTCTTTTGTCGAAAATCAGCCGTTTTTGCTCGAACATTAAATGCCTCCAAATGGTATTTAATTAACTTCCCGAGCCCCTGGAAGCATGAAAATCACTTTAAACATGCTAATTTTAGCTCTAACACTGATGATCCACCTACAAATGTGAACTGACGTTCAAAAATAAAACATTTGAAAACGGACCATTTTCCACATTTCTGAAGCATGACGTAATGGGGGGGTGTTATCTCTTTTGTCGAAAATCAGCCGTTTTTGCTCGAACATTAAATGCCTCCAAATGGTATTTAATTAACTTCCCGAGCCCCTGGAAGCATGAAAATCACTTTAAACATGCTAATTTTAGCTCTAACACTGATGATCCACCTACAAATGTGAACTGACGTTCAAAAATAAAACATTTGAAAACGGACCATTTTCCACATTTCTGAAGCATGACGTAATGGGGGGGTGTTATCTCTTTTGTCGAAAATCAGCCGTTTTTGCTCGAACATTAAATGCCTCCAAATGGTATTTAATTAACTTCCCGGGGTGAAGAAACCCTTTTTGAGAACTCAGAGTGAGTAAATTGGCCATTTTCATGCACTTTTAACCATTCCATAAATCTTGTGTTTTGGGCCCCTGGAAGCATGAAAATCACTTTAAACATGCTAATTTTAGCTCTAACACTGATGATCCACCTACAAATGTGAACTGACGTTCAAAAATAAAACATTTGAAAACGGACCATTTTCCACATTTCTGAAGCATGACGTAATGGGGGGTGTTATCTCTTTTGTCGAAAATCAGCCGTTTTTGCTCGAACATTAAATGCCTCCAAATGGTATTTAATTAACTTCCCGAGCCCCTGAAAGCATGAAAATCACTTTAAACATGCTAATTTTAGCTCTAACACTGATGATCCACCTACAAATGTGAACTGACGTTCAAAAATAAAACATTTGAAAACGGACCATTTTCCACATTTCTGAAGCATGACGTAATGGGGGGGTGTTATCTCTTTTGTCGAAAATCAGCCGTTTTTGCTCGAACATTAAATGCCTCCAAATGGTATTTAATTAACTTCCCGAGCCCCTGGAAGCATGAAAATCACTTTAAACATGCTAATTTTAGCTCTAACACTGATGATCCACCTACAAATGGGAACTGACGTTCAAAAATAAAACATTTGAAAACGGACCATTTTCCACATTTCTGAAGCATGACGTAATGGGGGGGTGTTATCTCTTTTGTCGAAAATCAGCCGTTTTTGCTCGAACATTAAATGCCTCCAAATGGTATTTAATTAACTTCCCGAGCCCCTGGAAGCATGAAAATCACTTTAAACATGCTAATTTTAGCTCAAACACTGATGATCCACCTACAAATGTGAACTGACGTTCAAAAATAAAACATTTGAAAACGGACCATTTTCCACATTTCTGAAGCATGACGTAATGGGGGGGTGTTATCTCTTTTGTCGAAAATCAGCCGTTTTTGCTCGAACATTAAATGCCTCCAAATGGTATTTAATTAACTTCCCGAGCCCCTGGAAGCATGAAAATCACTTTAAACATGCTAATTTTAGCTCTAACACTGATGATCCACCTACAAATGTGAACTGACGTTCAAAAATAAAACATTTGAAAACGGACCATCTTCCACATTTCTGAAGCATGACGTAATGGGGGGGTGTTATCTCTTTTGTCGAAAATCAGCCGTTTTTGCTCGAACATTAAATGCCTCCAAATGGTATTTAATTAACTTCTCGAGCCCCTGGAAGCATGAAAATCACTTTAAACATGCTAATTTTAGCTCTAACACTGATGATCCACCTACAAATGTGAACTGACGTTCAAAAATAAAACATTTGAAAACGGACCATTTTCCACATTTCTGAAGCATGACGTAATGGGGGGGTGTTATCTCTTTTGTCGAAAATCAGCCGTTTTTGCTCGAACATTAAATGCCTCCAAATGGTATTTAATTAACTTCCCGAGCCCCTGGAAGCATGAAAATCACTTTAAACATGCTAATTTTAGCTCTAACACTGATGATCCACCTACAAATGTGAACTGACGTTCAAAAATAAAACATTTGAAAACGGACCATTTTCCACATTTCTGAAGCATGACGTAATGGGGGGGTGTTATCTCTTTTGTCGAAAATCAGCCGTTTTTGCTCGAACATTAAATGCCTCCAAATGGTATTTAATTAACTTCCCGAGCCCCTGGAAGCATGAAAATCACTTTAAACATGCTAATTTTAGCTCTAACACTGATGATGCACCTACAAATGTGAACTGACGTTCAAAAATAAAACATTTGAAAACGGACCATTTTCCACATTTCTGAAGCATGACGTAATGGGGGGGTGTTATCTCTTTTGTCGAAAATCAGCCGTTTTTGCTCGAACATTAAATGCCTCCAAATGGTATTTAATTAACTTCCCGAGCCCCTGGAAGCATGAAAATCACTTTAAACATGCTAATTTTAGCTCTAACACTGATGATCCACCTACAAATGTGAACTGACGTTCAAAAATAAAACATTTGAAAACGGACCATTTTCCACATTTCTGAAGCATGACGTAATGGGGGGGTGTTATCTCTTTTGTCGAAAATCAGCCGTTTTTGCTCGAACATTAAATGCCTCCAAATGGTATTTAATTAACTTCCCGAGCCCCTGGAAGCATGAAAATCACTTTAAACATGCTAATTTTAGCTCTAACACTGATGATCCACCTACAAATGTGAACTGACGTTCAAAAATAAAACATTTGAAAACGGACCATTTTCCACATTTCTGAAGCATGACGTAATGGGGGGTGTTATCTCTTTTGTCGAAAATCAGCCGTTTTTGCTCGAACATTAAATGCCTCCAAATGGTATTTAATTAACTTCCCGAGCCCCTGGAAGCATGAAAATCACTTTAAACATGCTAATTTTAGCTCTAACACTGATGATCCACCTACAAATGTGAACTGACGTTCAAAAATAAAACATTTGAAAACGGACCATTTTCCACATTTCTGAAGCATGACGTAATGGGGGGGTGTTATCTCTTTTGTCGAAAATCAGCCGTTTTTGCTCGAACATTAAATGCCTCCAAATGGTATTTAATTAACTTCCCGGGGTGAAGAAACCCTTTTTGAGAACTCAGAGTGAGTAAATTGGCCATTTTCATGCACTTTTAACCATTCCATAAATCTTGTGTTTTGGGCCCCTGGAAGCATGAAAATCACTTTAAACATGCTAATTTTAGCTCTAACACTGATGATCCACCTACAAATGTGAACTGACGTTCAAAAATAAAACATTTGAAAACGGACCATTTTCCACATTTCTGAAGCATGACGTAATGGGGGGGTGTTATCTCTTTTGTCGAAAATCAGCCGTTTTTGCTCGAACATTAAATGCCTCCAAATGGTATTTAATTAACTTCCCGAGCCCCTGGAAGCATGAAAATCACTTTAAACATGCTAATTTTAGCTCTAACACTGATGATCCACCTACAAATGTGAACTGACGTTCAAAAATAAAACATTTGAAAACGGACCATTTTCCACATTTCTGAAGCATGACGTAATGGGGGGGTGTTATCTCTTTTGTCGAAAATCAGCCGTTTTTGCTCGAACATTAAATGCCTCCAAATGGTATTTAATTAACTTCCCGGGGTGAAGAAACCCTTTTTGAGAACTCAGAGTGAGTAAATTGGCCATTTTCATGCACTTTTAACCATTCCATAAATCTTGTGTTTTGGGCCCCTGGAAGCATGAAAATCACTTTAAACATGCTAATTTTAGCTCTAACACTGATGATCCACCTACAAATGTGAACTGACGTTCAAAAATAAAACATTTGAAAACGGACCATTTTCCACATTTCTGAAGCATGACGTAATGGGGGGGTGTTATCTCTTTTGTCGAAAATCAGCCGTTTTTGCTCGAACATTAAATGCCTCCAAATGGTATTTAATTAACTTCCCGAGCCCCTGGAAGCATAAAAAATCACTTTAAACATGCTAATTTTAGCTCTAACACTGATGATCCACCTACAAATGTGAACTGACGTTCAAAAATAAAACATTTGAAAACGGACCATTTTCCACATTTCTGAAGCATGACGTAATGGGGGGGTGTTATCTCTTTTGTCGAAAATCAGCCGTTTTTGCTCGAACATTAAATGCCTCCAAATGGTATTTAATTAACTTCCCGAGCCCCTGGAAGCATGAAAATCACTTTAAACATGCTAATTTTAGCTCTAACACTGATGATCCACCTACAAATGTGAACTGACGTTCAAAAATAAAACATTTGAAAACGGACCATTTTCCACATTTCTGAAGCATGACGTAATGGGGGGGTGTTATCTCTTTTGTCGAAAATCAGCCGTTTTTGCTCGAACATTAAATGCCTCCAAATGGTATTTAATTAACTTCCCGAGCCCCTGGAAGCATGAAAATCACTTTAAACATGCTAATTTTATCTTAACACTGATGATCCACCTACAAATGTGAACTGACGTTCAAAAATAAAACATTTGAAAACGGACCATTTTCCACATTTCTGAAGCATGACGTAATGGGGGGGTGTTATCTCTTTTGTCGAAAATCAGCCGTTTTTGCTCGAACATTAAATGCCTCCAAATGGTATTTAATTAACTTCCCGAGCCCCTGGAAGCATGAAAATCACTTTAAACATGCTAATTTTAGCTCTAACACTGATGATCCACCTACAAATGTGAACTGACGTTCAAAAATAAAACATTTGAAAACGGACCATTTTCCACATTTCTGAAGCATGACGTAATGGGGGGTGTTATCTCTTTTGTCGAAAATCAGCCGTTTTTGCTCGAACATTAAATGCCTCCAAATGGTATTTAATTAACTTCCCGAGCCCCTGGAAGCATGAAAATCACTTTAAACATGCTAATTTTAGCTCTAACACTGATGATCCACCTACAAATGTGAACTGACGTTCAAAAATAAAACATTTGAAAACGGACCATTTTCCACATTTCTGAAGCATGACGTAATGGGGGGGTGTTATCTCTTTTGTCGAAAATCAGCCGTTTTTGCTCGAACATTAAATGCCTCCAAATGGTATTTAATTAACTTCCCGAGCCCCTGGAAGCATGAAAATCACTTTAAACATGCTAATTTTAGCTCTAACACTGATGATCCACCTACAAATGTGAACTGACGTTCAAAAATAAAACATTTGAAAACGGACCATTTTCCACATTTCTGAAGCATGACGTAATGGGGGGGTGTTATCTCTTTTGTCGAAAATCAGCCGTTTTTGCTCGAACATTAAATGCCTCCAAATGGTATTTAATTAACTTCCCGAGCCCCTGGAAGCATGAAAATCACTTTAAACATGCTAATTTTAGCTCTAACACTGATGATCCACCTACAAATGTGAACTGACGTTCAAAAATAAAACATTTGAAAACGGACCATTTTCCACATTTCTGAAGCATGACGTAATGGGGGGGTGTTATCTCTTTTGTCGAAAATCAGCCGTTTTTGCTCGAACATTAAATGCCTCCAAATGGTATTTAATTAACTTCCCGAGCCCCTGGAAGCATGAAAATCACTTTAAACATGCTAATTTTAGCTCAAACACTGATGATCCACCTACAAATGTGAACTGACGTTCAAAAATAAAACATTTGAAAACGGACCATTTTCCACATTTCTGAAGCATGACGTAATGGGGGGGTGTTATCTCTTTTGTCGAAAATCAGCCGTTTTTGCTCGAACATTAAATGCCTCCAAATGGTATTTAATTAACTTCCCGAGCCCCTGGAAGCATGAAAATCACTTTAAACATGCTAATTTTAGCTCTAACACTGATGATCCACCTACAAATGTGAACTGACGTTCAAAAATAAAACATTTGAAAACGGACCATCTTCCACATTTCTGAAGCATGACGTAATGGGGGGGTGTTATCTCTTTTGTCGAAAATCAGCCGTTTTTGCTCGAACATTAAATGCCTCCAAATGGTATTTAATTAACTTCTCGAGCCCCTGGAAGCATGAAAATCACTTTAAACATGCTAATTTTAGCTCTAACACTGATGATCCACCTACAAATGTGAACTGACGTTCAAAAATAAAACATTTGAAAACGGACCATTTTCCACATTTCTGAAGCATGACGTAATGGGGGGGTGTTATCTCTTTTGTCGAAAATCAGCCGTTTTTGCTCGAACATTAAATGCCTCCAAATGGTATTTAATTAACTTCCCGAGCCCCTGGAAGCATGAAAATCACTTTAAACATGCTAATTTTAGCTCTAACACTGATGATCCACCTACAAATGTGAACTGACGTTCAAAAATAAAACATTTGAAAACGGACCATTTTCCACATTTCTGAAGCATGACGTAATGGGGGGGTGTTATCTCTTTTGTCGAAAATCAGCCGTTTTTGCTCGAACATTAAATGCCTCCAAATGGTATTTAATTAACTTCCCGAGCCCCTGGAAGCATGAAAATCACTTTAAACATGCTAATTTTAGCTCTAACACTGATGATCCACCTACAAATGTGAACTGACGTTCAAAAATAAAACATTTGAAAACGGACCATTTTCCACATTTCTGAAGCATGACGTAATGGGGGGGTGTTATCTCTTTTGTCGAAAATCAGCCGTTTTTGCTCGAACATTAAATGCCTCCAAATGGTATTTAATTAACTTCCCGAGCCCCTGGAAGCATGAAAATCACTTTAAACATGCTAATTTTAGCTCTAACACTGATGATCCACCTACAAATGTGAACTGACGTTCAAAAATAAAACATTTGAAAACGGACCATTTTCCACATTTCTGAAGCATGACGTAATGGGGGGGTGTTATCTCTTTTGTCGAAAATCAGCCGTTTTTGCTCGAACATTAAATGCCTCCAAATGGTATTTAATTAACTTCCCGAGCCCCTGGAAGCATGAAAATCACTTTAAACATGCTAATTTTAGCTCTAACACTGATGATCCACCTACAAATGTGAACTGACGTTCAAAAATAAAACATTTGAAAACGGACCATTTTCCACATTTCTGAAGCATGACGTAATGGGGGGTGTTATCTCTTTTGTCGAAAATCAGCCGTTTTTGCTCGAACATTAAATGCCTCCAAATGGTATTTAATTAACTTCCCGAGCCCCTGGAAGCATGAAAATCACTTTAAACATGCTAATTTTAGCTCTAACACTGATGATCCACCTACAAATGTGAACTGACGTTCAAAAATAAAACATTTGAAAACGGACCATTTTCCACATTTCTGAAGCATGACGTAATGGGGGGGTGTTATCTCTTTTGTCGAAAATCAGCCGTTTTTGCTCGAACATTAAATGCCTCCAAATGGTATTTAATTAACTTCCCGGGGTGAAGAAACCCTTTTTGAGAACTCAGAGTGAGTAAATTGGCCATTTTCATGCACTTTTAACCATTCCATAAATCTTGTGTTTTGGGCCCCTGGAAGCATGAAAATCACTTTAAACATGCTAATTTTAGCTCTAACACTGATGATCCACCTACAAATGTGAACTGACGTTCAAAAATAAAACATTTGAAAACGGACCATTTTCCACATTTCTGAAGCATGACGTAATGGGGGGATGTTATCTCTTTTGTCGAAAATCAGCCGTTTTTGCTCGAACATTAAATGCCTCCAAATGGTATTTAATTAACTTCCCGAGCCCCTGGAAGCATGAAAATCACTTTAAACATGCTAATTTTAGCTCTAACACTGATGATCCACCTACAAATGTGAACTGACGTTCAAAAATAAAACATTTGAAAACGGACCATTTTCCTCATTTCTGAAGCATGACGTAATGGGGGGGTGTTATCTCTTTTGTCGAAAATCAGCCGTTTTTGCTCGAACATTAAATGCCTCCAAATGGTATTTAATTAACTTCCCGGGGTGAAGAAACCCTTTTTGAGAACTCAGAGTGAGTAAATTGGCCATTTTCATGCACTTTTAACCATTCCATAAATCTTGTGTTTTGGGCCCCTGGAAGCATGAAAATCACTTTAAACATGCTAATTTTAGCTCTAACACTGATGATCCACCTACAAATGTGAACTGACGTTCAAAAATAAAACATTTGAAAACGGACCATTTTCCACATTTCTGAAGCATGACGTAATGGGGGGGTGTTATCTCTTTTGTCGAAAATCAGCCGTTTTTGCTCGAACATTAAATGCCTCCAAATGGTATTTAATTAACTTCCCGAGCCCCTGGAAGCATGAAAATCACTTTAAACATGCTAATTTTAGCTCTAACACTGATGATCCACCTACAAATGTGAACTGACGTTCAAAAATAAAACATTTGAAAACGGACCATTTTCCACATTTCTGAAGCATGACGTAATGGGGGGGTGTTATCTCTTTTGTCGAAAATCAGCCGTTTTTGCTCGAACATTAAATGCCTCCAAATGGTATTTAATTAACTTCCCGGGGTGAAGAAACCCTTTTTGAGAACTCAGAGTGAGTAAATTGGCCATTTTCATGCACTTTTAACCATTCCATAAATCTTGTGTTTTGGGCCCCTGGAAGCATGAAAATCACTTTAAACATGCTAATTTTAGCTCTAACACTGATGATCCACCTACAAATGTGAACTGACGTTCAAAAATAAAACATTTGAAAACGGACCATTTTCCACATTTCTGAAGCATGACGTAATGGGGGGGTGTTATCTCTTTTGTCGAAAATCAGCCGTTTTTGCTCGAACATTAAATGCCTCCAAATGGTATTTAATTAACTTCCCGAGCCCCTGGAAGCATAAAAAATCACTTTAAACATGCTAATTTTAGCTCTAACACTGATGATCCACCTACAAATGTGAACTGACGTTCAAAAATAAAACATTTGAAAACGGACCATTTTCCACATTTCTGAAGCATGACGTAATGGGGGGGTGTTATCTCTTTTGTCGAAAATCAGCCGTTTTTGCTCGAACATTAAATGCCTCCAAATGGTATTTAATTAACTTCCCGAGCCCCTGGAAGCATGAAAATCACTTTAAACATGCTAATTTTAGCTCTAACACTGATGATCCACCTACAAATGTGAACTGACGTTCAAAAATAAAACATTTGAAAACGGACCATTTTCCACATTTCTGAAGCATGACGTAATGGGGGGGTGTTATCTCTTTTGTCGAAAATCAGCCGTTTTTGCTCGAACATTAAATGCCTCCAAATGGTATTTAATTAACTTCCCGAGCCCCTGGAAGCATGAAAATCACTTTAAACATGCTAATTTTATCTTAACACTGATGATCCACCTACAAATGTGAACTGACGTTCAAAAATAAAACATTTGAAAACGGACCATTTTCCACATTTCTGAAGCATGACGTAATGGGGGGGTGTTATCTCTTTTGTCGAAAATCAGCCGTTTTTGCTCGAACATTAAATGCCTCCAAATGGTATTTAATTAACTTCCCGAGCCCCTGGAAGCATGAAAATCACTTTAAACATGCTAATTTTAGCTCTAACACTGATGATCCACCTACAAATGTGAACTGACGTTCAAAAATAAAACATTTGAAAACGGACCATTTTCCACATTTCTGAAGCATGACGTAATGGGGGGGTGTTATCTCTTTTGTCGAAAATCAGCCGTTTTTGCTCGAACATTAAATGCCTCCAAATGGTATTTAATTAACTTCCCGAGCCCCTGGAAGCATGAAAATCACTTTAAACATGCTAATTTTAGCTCTAACACTGATGATCCACCTACAAATGTGAACTGACGTTCAAAAATAAAACATTTGAAAACGGACCATTTTCCACATTTCTGAAGCATGACGTAATGGGGGGGTGTTATCTCTTTTGTCGAAAATCAGCCGTTTTTGCTCGAACATTAAATGCCTCCAAATGGTATTTAATTAACTTCCCGAGCCCCTGGAAGCATGAAAATCACTTTAAACATGCTAATTTTAGCTCTAACACTGATGATCCACCTACAAATGTGAACTGACGTTCAAAAATAAAACATTTGAAAACGGACCATTTTCCACATTTCTGAAGCATGACGTAATGGGGGGGTGTTATCTCTTTTGTCGAAAATCAGCCGTTTTTGCTCGAACATTAAATGCCTCCAAATGGTATTTAATTAACTTCCCGGGGTGAAGAAACCCTTTTTGAGAACTCAGAGTGAGTAAATTGGCCATTTTCATGCACTTTTAACCATTCCATAAATCTTGTGTTTTGGGCCCCTGGAAGCATGAAAATCACTTTAAACATGCTAATTTTAGCTCTAACACTGATGATCCACCTACAAATGTGAACTGACGTTCAAAAATAAAACATTTGAAAACGGACCATTTTCCACATTTCTGAAGCATGACGTAATGGGGGGGTGTTATCTCTTTTGTCGAAAATCAGCCGTTTTTGCTCGAACATTAAATGCCTCCAAATGGTATTTAATTAACTTCCCGAGCCCCTGGAAGCATGAAAATCACTTTAAACATGCTAATTTTAGCTCTAACACTGATGATCCACCTACAAATGTGAACTGACGTTCAAAAATAAAACATTTGAAAACGGACCATTTTCCACATTTCTGAAGCATGACGTAATGGGGGGGTGTTATCTCTTTTGTCGAAAATCAGCCGTTTTTGCTCGAACATTAAATGCCTCCAAATGGTATTTAATTAACTTCCCGAGCCCCTGGAAGCATGAAAATCACTTTAAACATGCTAATTTTAGCTCTAACACTGATGATCCACCTACAAATGTGAACTGACGTTCAAAAATAAAACATTTGAAAACAGACCATTTTCCACATTTCTGAAGCATGACGTAATGGGGGGGTGTTATCTCTTTTGTCGAAAATCAGCCGTTTTTGCTCGAACATTAAATGCCTCCAAATGGTATTTAATTAACTTCCCGGGGTGAAGAAACCCTTTTTGAGAACTCAGAGTGAGTAAATTGGCCATTTTCATGCACTTTTAACCATTCCATAAATCTTGTGTTTTGGGCCCCTGGAAGCATGAAAATCACTTTAAACATGCTAATTTTAGCTCTAACACTGATGATCCACCTACAAATGTGAACTGACGTTCAAAAATAAAACATTTGAAAACGGACCATTTTCCACATTTCTGAAGCATGACGTAATGGGGGGGTGTTATCTCTTTTGTCGAAAATCAGCCGTTTTTGCTCGAACATTAAATGCCTCCAAATGGTATTTAATTAACTTCCCGAGCCCCTGGAAGCATGACAATCACTTTAAACATGCTAATTTTAGCTCTAACACTGATGATCCACCTACAAATGTGAACTGACGTTCAAAAATAAAACATTTGAAAACGGACCATTTTCCACATTTCTGAAGCATGACGTAATGGGGGGTGTTATCTCTTTTGTCGAAAATCAGCCGTTTTTGCTCGAACATTAAATGCCTCCAAATGGTATTTAATTAACTTCCCGAGCCCCTGGAAGCATGAA
Source organism: Lissotriton vulgaris (assembly GCF_964263255.1). NCBI lineage: Eukaryota > Metazoa > Chordata > Amphibia > Caudata > Salamandridae > Lissotriton > Lissotriton vulgaris. Next base: position 1,762 of record NW_028245738.1, on the reverse strand, counting down.
AATCACTTTAAACATGCTAATTTTAGCTCTAACACTGATTATCCACCTACAAATGTGAACTGACGTTCAAAAATAAAACATTTGAAAACGGACCATTTTCCACATTTCTGAAGCATGACGTAATGGGGGGTGTTATCTCTTTTGTCGAAAATCAGCCGTTTTTGCTCGAACATTAAATGCCTCCAAATGGTATTTAATTAACTTCCCGGGGTGAAGAAACCCTTTTTGAGAACTCAGAGTGAGTAAATTGGCCATTTTCATGCACTTTTAACCATTCCATAAATCTTGTGTTTTGGGCCCCTGGAAGCATGAAAATCACTTTAAACATGCTAATTTTAGCTCTAACACTGATGATCCACCTACAAATGTGAACTGACGTTCAAAAATAAAACATTTGAAAACGGACCATTTTCCACATTTCTGAAGCATGACGTAATGGGGGGGTGTTATCTCTTTTGTCGAAAATCAGCCGTTTTTGCTCGAACATTAAATGCCTCCAAATGGTATGTAATTAACTTCCCGAGCCCCTGGAAGCATGAAAATCACTTTAAACATGCTAATTTTAGCTCTAACACTGATGATCCACCTACAAATGTGAACTGACGTTCAAAAATAAAACATTTGAAAACGGACCATTTTCCACATTTCTGAAGCATGACGTAATGGGGGGGTGTTATCTCTTTTGTCGAAAATCAGCCGTTTTTGCTCGAACATTAAATGCCTCCAAATGGTATTTAATTAACTTCCCGAGCCCCTGGAAGCATGAAAATCACTTTAAACATGCTAATTTTAGCTCTAACACTGATGATCCACCTACAAATGTGAACTGACGTTCAAAAATAAAACATTTGAAAACGGACCATTTTCCACATTTCTGAAGCATGACGTAATGGGGGGGTGTTATCTCTTTTGTCGAAAATCAGCCGTTTTTGCTCGAACATTAAATGCCTCCAAATGGTATTTAATTAACTTCCCGGGGTGAAGAAACCCTTTTTGAGAACTCAGAGTGAGTAAATTGGCCATTTTCATGCACTTTTAACCATTCCATAAATCTTGTGTTTTGGGCCCCTGGAAGCATGAAAATCACTTTAAACATGCTAATTTTAGCTCTAACACTGATGATCCACCTACAAATGTGAACTGACGTTCAAAAATAAAACATTTGAAAACGGACCATTTTCCACATTTCTGAAGCATGACGTAATGGGGGGGTGTTATCTCTTTTGTCGAAAATCAGCCGTTTTTGCTCGAACATTAAATGCCTCCAAATGGTATTTAATTAACTTCCCGAGCCCCTGGAAGCATGAAAATCACTTTAAACATGCTAATTTTAGCTCTAACACTGATGATCCACCTACAAATGTGAACTGACGTTCAAAAATAAAACATTTGAAAACGGACCATTTTCCACATTTCTGAAGCATGACGTAATGGGGGGGTGTTATCTCTTTTGTCGAAAATCAGCCGTTTTTGCTCGAACATTAAATGCCTCCAAATGGTATTTAATTAACTTCCCGGGGTGAAGAAACCCTTTTTGAGAACTCAGAGTGAGTAAATTGGCCATTTTCATGCACTTTTAACCATTCCATAAATCTTGTGTTTTGGGCCCCTGGAAGCATGAAAATCACTTTAAACATGCTAATTTTAGCTCTAACACTGATGATCCACCTACAAATGTGAACTGACGTTCAAAAATAAAACATTTGAAAACGGACCATTTTCCACATTTCTGAAGCATGACGTAATGGGGGGGTGTTATCTC